>NC_064874.1:45296902-45301902 GCF_943734745.1 Anopheles darlingi
ATGGAAAAAAATCGTGATTTTTTCCTCTGGCAACAAATGCTACTTGTCGGTAAGTGATAAAGATTAATGGAAGTATTGAAGTAAGTGCTATGAAAGGTTCAGTTTGATTTTTGGCACGATCTAACCAGCATCCATTACCAGAAGGACGAGATCAAAAGAGATCTATAGTATTGTATAAGTAGTATCTTCTTTTTTATGATGAGTCGATGGAACCAACTGAGCAAGAAAAAAAATGGAAAAAAATAATCTTATTATCTTATCTTATAAATGTTTTTTAAGCAAACCGAAACAGTCTCCTTTTGGACAAAACAAGATAATTCGATTGAATTGATGTGTGTAAAAATATTCATATCAAAACTGTTCCAATTAATGAGCTGATTCTATTAATTAGTGACAGACGCCCCGATTTCTTCCATGTTTTCCATACAACCTCAACACAATAAAAATATACAAATCTTCATTTATACGTTCTCTTAGTCACCTGACTTCAGTTCTCCGAGTATGGTACCGAGAGCCTCGAAAGAAGTGTAATTTTTGCCAGCGCGTCCCCGATGCCTGGACATGACGAAACTGAGCGACGAACTAAGCCAGCAAACGAATTTTAAGGAAGGGTTTTTTTTCCACGCCGATGCATTCAAGGTCATTCACTTATGGTTGATATACCCAACGAAGCCAAAAATCGAGCTAAACTTACTCCTAAATGTGATAAATAAAACCAACAAAATCCTACATTTCACGCGCTTCCGTGCTTCATCTAAACCGCACACAAACAACAGTTAAATGCTTCCGGCAGTCGCTGGCTGGCGAACTGGCAGCACGTTCCCCACTCCTCTTCCCTCTTTCTTGTTCTCTTTCACTGTCTGTCCACTGGCTTTGCGGCAGCGGTTGACGGGAGGGATGTGATGTGGTGTTTGTGCAAGAACTTAAAACACATGTCCTCCGCGAGCTGTTTGACTTTTGGGAGAGCGAAAAACAACTTCTAAAGCTAATCTTGGCAATCTACACCTTCACACACACACATACAGAGACACATACAAGCCTGGGGTTGGGAATGGGAAGTGATAAGCTGGACGTACTGGTAGCCAGCCAGCTCTGCCCTAAATTGGAAGCACTTGTTTGCGTTCAGCCCACTTCAAACGCGTACAAGAAGAACTACGAGTGCAATTTGTTACTCCTCCTTGGAATGGACATGGATTCCCCCACCATCCACCTTCCTTCCTCCCTCAAGCAGTCCCTTCACTCTCGGACTTCGGTTTCGTTGCGATTACTTTCCTGCTCCACCGCAGCATCGCTGCTACCCGAAATGCTCCAAAATGAAACAATCCCTCACCGACGCCGCCGTCTCCATCGCCCAGCCGGGATCCTTCGATCCCACATCCCCTGGCCGGCACGGCCTTTCTCTTGTTACCGCCCCCTCCTCCTCCTCCTCCTCCTCCTCCTCCTCCTCCTCCTCCTCCTCCTCCTCCTCCTCCTCCTTCTCGATTGTGTATCTTGCCAAGTAAACTTTTCAGCTTTCCCTAATGACCGGGACCAACTGGACGCCTCTGCTCGTTTGCGCCACCTAGCCCTGCTTGCTGGCCAGCGGATCGACTTGCCTTTACCGAGCGATTAATTGAGACTAATAAATTTTCTGTTCCGTATTTATTTTCCACTCGACCGTCGTTCTCGAGCCAGCACCATCGTCATCAACGTCACCATCATCATCATCATCGTCATGCTAAAGAAGGCCACAGTTTGGAGAAGAACGCGATCTTCATTTGCTGGTTTATCTTACGGACCGGAGATAGACCAGTAACCATCAACCGGTCCGGTACCGGTACCGGTGCCGGTGGCCAGGAGCAGCAGCAACAGCAGCAACAGCAGCAGCATGAATCGCAGCACCTGTTATTTATTACAAAATTTGAAAGAAGAGATCCCACAATGGCCAGCGCCAGCGCCAGCGGTAGACAAGAGCTAAATCGAGGGATTATTAATCTATTAATTATTCCCGCTTAAGAGGGTGGTGTGTGATTGCAGGCATAGCGGGCGGAGTGTGGGGCACATGCCGTCTAAAAAGAAGCTTGAGCTTATCAGCAGCAGTGATACATTTGCAACGAGCCGGTGTTTCTTATGCAACCAACATAAATGAGCATTGGCCAAGGTCTGTGTAACTGTCTGTGGAGTTAGTGACCGTATACATCATCGTCGTGATGGTGCTGCCACTGTATGTGTGGTATTTGTATCCCTTTATGATGAGCAAGAAATATGAACCTCCTCAAATCGCCGACCGTGGCCAGCTGGGCACTGACGTGTTCGTCGTTCGCTCGCCCGCTTCAGACTGTGAAGTTTTAGAATCCAGTGTTGCGCTGATGGAGCTAAGATAGATAAATAACACTCCTGAGAGCTAGGCAGGAGGGAAAGAGAAACAGCGAGAGATGATCAGCCGGAAGATATCCTTGGGCGGCTGATGCCGTTGGTTGGAAACGGTTGGAAGATACGGAAGAGCTTACAGAGTTTGCTGCTACTACCGCTAACTATCTGCGGTGGCCACCACTAAATCATGCGCAAACTTCCGGTTTTGTTTGCTCTGCAGAGACAGCAGCAGCAGCCAACAGAAAATGCTCCAGAGATTTTGGAGCACTTTGGAGTGGTAGTTTGGAGAACTAGTGGCGCGAGGCTGTACATGAAGAATAGAATGAATGGTACATCATTCGACAAGAAGGCAGGCATGCTGGATCCAACCAGGAACCGAGGGCACTTCGGGGTCCCTCCCTCCTTTCAGTCGAATTATGTGGCTTTAATTATGCGGTTTACTCCAGAGCTGTAAGCAGCGTTGCATAAATTCTTCGTTTGCACCAGAAGATCCGTCTAATGCACATGTGTACAAAAGGAAGACATAATTGGCAGGACGGGGAATTGACTTCTCTGCACACAGTTCTGCGAGGGAACATCCCGTTACAGCCGTAGTATGAAACATTCTTTTCATAAACTTAAGATGCACGAGGTGAGATGCTGCTCATAAGTTGGTTTGAAAAGAGAAATCTCAAAAGAAGCAACGCACAGAGAGGGAATTCACTGTACCGGAGGTTTTATGTGCAGCTACTTAGATACCAACCGAATTGGGTGGCTAGAGGTGATCTTCGAAACGGGGTCATTAGGGAATGCAGGTCAACAAGCTGCTGCTGCAGTTGACATTGTGTGTCGTTCAAATTAAACTCTAGAATAGCCCGGGGTTGGTGGTTTTCGCGGACAAATACCGTGCTCCGTGAAAGCTATCCCCCGAAGGTGGCACTCCGACAGGTGCCCCTTAACCTTCGCGAGAATGTACGTCAACCTGTCCGAGGCATTCGTCGGCAAGCAAGAGCAAGTGAATGAAGTGCCGTGGCGTACGTGCCGCTGCTTGCTGCTGCTGTTATAGGACTGCATATGGCCAACCATCTGGAACGGCACCGGATTCAAAAGAACCGAGGTGTAGGATAAGAGTATCCCAAAACAATCCCATTATGTAGGAATATACAACAAGAACCATGGTGCATGACATCGTACCTTCGTACCACGAAGAGCGCCAAAGTCCGGCAAACATTGCATACTCTTTAGCCGCAACCCCGCCTTGGCAACATTTGGATTCATTTCTCCAGTTGCGTTGTTGATCGCTTTGTCGTTGTACCGTTGTACATTCGTACCGAGTGTGGAAAGCGCGGGATGACACTTTCAATTCATATACCTCACCGACTGACTCCGAGCTAACCACTCACATGTCCTACTGTGGGCTTCTTCCGTAGTCGGTCCCCGGGAAGATGAATATTAAAAATTCCATTGAAAACCGCGCGTTAAATGAAATCTTTTGCCACGCGACGGGGTACGCGACGAGGTGCTTGTGGCCACCGCCATCAGCACGCAGAGTTGTGTTTAGCTGAAACACACACACATTTGAAATGAAACTAAGGGACGCATCTGGCGTTGGCAATCACATTGAAAGCTAAAAAGTGGGAGCGCATGTCCTTTATGCAAGGCGGCCAAAGTGAAACGAAAAACAACGTTGGACGCAGCAAGCAACGGTTTGTCAATGAAGAAGGACGCCTACTGTTTGCCAATGTGTCTGGCGCCGTTTGTTGTCGAGCCGAATTATAATTTGTAGCCAACAACCGGACGCTGGTAAAGGCGAAAAGGAGCAAACCCCCCCCTGGCCGGCGACCCAAAAAAATTGTGGCGTACTCGATAACATCCGGGAAGCAAGCAACCCAACATAAGAGACTAGCCTACGCTGAGGTCTGCTGCTGCTGCTGCTGCTTCTTCTTTCTGCCTCAGTTCGTATGGCAAGTTGTTGTGTTTGGGGAAGTTTGTACAAGCAAATCTTGATTACACTTGGATTGGACCACAGCGGAACACAGGCCCATTATTTCCGTGTCAATAAATCCTGTTTCCGCTCATCATCATCCCTCGCCGTCGTCCTCACGACCCCGAGGGTGTCGGTTCCTTCTTCTATGGTTTCGTTTTCGGTTGAAAGAAGGGGAACTTTACGCTTTGCAGAACAGCCTACAGCAACACTTCAAGATGGCGAAGAGACGAAGGATGAGTGGGTGTTAGAAGGGGGAGAAAAGAAAAATCCATGTTCATCCTTTGGTCGTTTGAGAACCAGAGAGCGAGAGAGACGCCATTGAAGGCGACGCAATCAACGCAACGAGTCTGAAAATCACGTTGCAAATCGGCCTCCAACTAAGTGGGAGCCCATCAGCAGCAACCATCCCCCCCCCCCCATGATTGTCCCTCATTCCCCCTCCCCTCCTTGTCTGGTGACCAACAAATGCAGCTTTGTTTTGCCGCACACCACCACGGTCAGAGCCATTTCGGCGAAGAAATCAATTTTCGACACTTTTCTTCCGTTTCCCGGAGAGGAAGCGAGGAGGTTGAAGGCGTAACGGGCCAATGTACACCGTCGTCTTTCGGTGCCTTGCGGATGTCTCTGGCACCATCGAGCCCCGCTTATCGTCGTCGAGCCTTAGGAAAATGAAAGGAGATGA
>NC_064874.1:45306902-45316902 GCF_943734745.1 Anopheles darlingi
GGTAGTAATCATGAAAAGTTTGTGGTAAATGTGACCGGGACCGTGTTTTTGGGGATTGCGGCCGCGTGGACAATAAAATTGGATCGGATGGTAATGATGTATAGGAATTGGAAACAATATTAGGCCATAACTTTGGCCACAAGTTTTTGACTAATTGCTTCTCCCCAGTTACTTGGCAACCTTCTTGTGGCAACGGCCTACCCTGTTGCGGGACATTCAACGTTCCGCAACCGCACGGTGCGCACTGGTACGCACCAAAGCCGATGCGCGGCGAGCGGCGAATCCGAGAATGAGTTTAACTTTTAACCAGATTTTACGCACCATTCGTGCCGTAAACGTGGCCGCGGGTGGTCATATTATGAATACTTGAGTAGCAATTGAGCGACACACACACACAAGGAAGATAATTAAAAACGATCCAATAATACTGGCGACAAGTTGCGAAGTTGTGGTACCGCACCATCACTAATAAAACCGCCGTTCGCGGACCATGTAGCCCTTGTCTGGCAGTCAGCAAAAATCGAAATTACTTTATTTATAATGCATGTAAACACGGTCCACCGGCCAGGGAACCGCGGATGGGCACGCATTTTATGGAATTATGCCCGGCCAGTCCTCTGCTCGCGCTGCCCGAACGATGCTGCGTGTCCTTTTCTGGTGTGTGTGCGTGTGTGGGTTGCTCTCACTCGGATGCGGAATGGAATGATTTATAATTTATGAAATGCGCAAAAAGGGCGCGCAAGGCAGCGCCGGGACTGCCCTCTGGTTGCATCCCGTTGTGACCTCGCATGAAGTTTCGCATCCACGGAATCCCACGCTGCGATGGAAGGACCAATAATTAACACAAGCCGCGTTGCGTCTTTGGCGATCGATTTCGATCATGACGGGCATGGGGACACGGATACGGTATCACCATCTTGTAGGACTGCCGGGGATGGGTTTTAATTAGGAATCGTGCGAAACCGCGCAAGAAACAGGCAGTTTGGCAGTGCGGCGGTGCTCTATAGGCACTGTTTTGTAATTGATGGAAATGATTCTGTGAAAGGCGAATTTCAAATGCGAATGTTTCGTAGAAAACAATTTATCAGACATAAAAGAGCTGGGTCAAAGTAATTTTGGGTTAATGGGCCTTTAAATTGAACTTTCTCGATAAATTCGTTCTAGTTGAACGAAAGATCATGACTTTTCCTCTATAGACTAGTCCATTCATTAGCGTGCTGATTGCGTAATATTACTTATAATACAATAATATAAATTACAATAAGAAAATGAGCTGATCTCTATTGTGTTTTTACTGATGTTACTGCTTTAGGTATTGGCTGGTGAACAATAGTTCAATTTCGATTTTCTAATATAGAGCAAACCGATCACCATTATTTGTGTGACGCACTTAAACAAATCATAGAACGAGACAAGTTCAAAGGAATTAATTTTAAATCCAAATATGTTTCTCCGTTAGCTAAACTATTTGATTATTATGTCGTGGTTAAATCGTGCGTTAGGGCTCCGTTTTGTTTTCTTTCCAGCAATGCTTGATGCAAATGTGAAGGACCAGATGTTTTGCGCTTGAGACGTGAAACGCGAAACACTCGCTGGTTCAAGCATGTAAACAATTGATGCATAAAATCCTCACTTTCTTCCAGTAAAAGCTACGATTATAACTTGTGCATATGATTGTCCATCCATCTTTAATTCCACTTATGTACTCATATTTCCCGTTGGAGATTCCATGTAATGCACACGATTGAAAGCACTACATTAAGTTAAGCAGCTTATTTCGATTACGTTGCTATTGCGTTGGCATTTCACTTTCCTGCAATCGATTGCGGTACTTCCAACAAGGAAAACAAATATTTCGCTATCTTTGGCCTTCCTTGAAATAAATGTTGACATTCATCGATAGCTAAGCAACATTTTATACGTAAAGTTTTGTTAATTACCGTAGTGCTATTCGTAAATATGTGATAATATTAACTATTGGCTTATACGCCATTTCCCTGGGCAACAGATCCTAGAATTTGATTGTATCCAGCTGCGTTGCGATATTAGAGAATTTTTATGCAAAAAATATTTGTAATAATGAATTCGAAAACAAAAGCATCATACCCGGATCATTTTGAACCGAGTTGAAAATGGAAGGAAATACCATCCCACATGCTAGTACTCTTTTCGAGGAAGCGTTTCACAAAATACCATAATGGGGAGAAGCGGGTGTAAAGCATCCAGGAATTCTGGCTATTCGGGTGCACCGTTACGTGCATTGAACGAGTGCTATTTGCCCATTTCCGGCCATCAAAGCAAGTATTTCGGTTTACAGTTGTACAAGAATTGTCGTAATAATCATGAAATGAAAAATATTGTCTGGTGACAGTGTCTAGCATGCCTTTTCCGTTGGCTGGACGGTTCTGTTGGTTCTGAAACCGACCAGTAGGCCTTGGTACATGTGATGTGGCTTTGCTTGGCACAGCAAATGGAACTCGATTTCACTAACATGCATTCGATTCGTCCCTAAACCGAATGGGGCACGGTGACGAAACGCAATCGATAAATTCTAATCCGCAACGGCATAATGTGTACTCGCACTCTCCCTGGCGGGCCATGTGTCACCATAATGTGGCGAGATGCCCTGAAACGGACCCGATCCGGTTTTCTCGCTCGGCCTTTTAATGACCTTTCTCACGCGGTGCCATAAGCCAAAAGATGATGGACTAGTGTCGGTTCGGTTCGTTTGCGTTCTCTTTTTTTGCGGTCGTTATGAACAGAAGAAAAGCGAGAAACTGTGTCACCGGGGGGGAAAAGCAACCAAAAAGCGAAGAATATTCTGCACAGCATGATGAATGGTTTCGCGCATCTGACCCCCCTGACCCCTTAGCCCGAGATAGAGAGGTCTCGAACAGTGGTTGTGGACACTGTTTATCGCAGAATAATGGGCGAGATCCGTTTCGTGGCTGACATGCTGACACATCGCACTGCTTTTCGTAGTTCGTACCGTAGTTCCATGATCCCAAATAAACGATCTTGGAAAAGCATCAGCAGCATCCGGTAAGACCGGTCCGTCTCTATGGCTGCAGGGCATGCGTTTATGCTTCATTCACCGCAGCTCTATCGATGCTCTTTGTTGATGTACGTTTGAAGACGGGCGAAAAAAAAAAGAAAGCATAAGACGACGGTCAATTCCCTGGCGGTGGTTAGGACACCAAAGACACTGATCCACTCGAGAACTCGTGCCATCACTCCACTCCTCTGCGTGTGCCGCGTCCCAACGTGAGTGTTAGGTCAGGTCACGCGCCACACAATCACAGCACGATTGCGATTGCGTAGACGATTGCGTACTACTACAACACCGGTGTGTCGGTGCCCTGCGTCGGTCGGTCGGTCGGTGGTCCCTTGTTAAACATTTGTGTGCCACAACACTTCACACCGTTGTTAATTGTTTTCCTGTTTTCCGCCATCCGCCGCCCGTTGCTACCACCATTCCGTATCCCTTTCAATCCTCCTGGGAGCGAGCGAGCGCGCGCGCCCGTGAAAGTGGCGCTTGTTAATGTCCTTTAAGGATTGTCGACACTTGGTGGCTATTGTTGGGTGCGATGGAGACGCACCATGCCACGGGCGGGCGGGACAGATAGAATGGAGAAAAAGAAAGTAAATAGACGCTTGCAGCCCGCCCGTCTTAGTTCCCCCCTTCGCTTGAGGCGTGCGGTTTGTGGCGCTCAAGTTGGATCCCCAGATCCCCTGATTACCACCTCCTTGGAAGGGCTGTACTGACAGATGAACGTGTGCGTGTGTGTGTGTGTGCGCCTGAGAGAATAGGAATGAAGACAATGTGATTGCCTCCGTGCCATACACACACACACACACAATAGCGCTCGCTCACACCCGTTGCTAGGAAGACAGAACAGTAGGCTTGAAATGTTGCTTGGATGGCGTGCGAGTACCGGAAGCAACAGGAAGCACGGCACGACGGCATCCTTCGTACTCACAACAAAGCATATCCTGCGTGCAACCCGGGGAGAGCGTACCTTTGGCATTGTTGCAGTGTCGGTGGTTTGCATGCAGAAGTTTTTAAAACAAAGTCACCCCTGGAAGGGGTTGTTTGTGGGGAGAGTGAGAAAAGAAGATAGAAGGATCTGTGAGAGGTGTGTGGTAGCTTAGAGCGTCGAGCAGGTGTTGAGTCGTTCATGTGTGTGCTTGTGTGTGTATGGATGATTGTGCTTTGTCTTACTGTTTTATCTGCGGCAAGGAAACACCCCTGATACCTGATGCTGTTCTGACGTGGACATGGACATGCCAAGCCATGCATGCCATAGGTGGAGTACCCCAAGCGAAGCCCCACATGCATAACAAATGAAGCCTCCGGTATCCGGTAGTTCTAGAAACCAACCAACCATGGTTGTTGAGTTGAGATGAGGAGAAAGACTTCCGACTACTGGAGAAAGCAGGTTAACAAAACAAAAAAAGAAAGAAGCAACAACAAATGGATACCAACACCCTTGGAAGGATAGTATGGAATGCATAAGCAGCGTCTGCCTGCCTCGTTGTGGTGGTGGCCATTGGGGCATCAATATTGTATGATTACTTCCTCGGCATCGATTGTACGGTTGTTGGGCGAGACCCGGGCCCGGGTTGGTCCGGTACTAAGGACCCCCCCCTACTGTACCGTAGTTCCCATCGTAGAGCGATCCGTTCCTGCACCAATGCTGTGCGGTATGGAACGAGCCTTTAATTAAATGGTCAGTTGGCCGGGAGTTGGCCGGGACAAAGAAGGTATGTGCACGCACTTCCGGGGTACCACAGCCCCATCCGGACGGTCCCAGGAATAACTAACGAAAGCGTCGATACTGTTACGTGCCACGTGACTGAACGCTGCTGCTGCTACTGTTGCTACAATGTAGAAGCTGCCCTTTAAAGCAGTGCTTGAAGGAGGTTCTTACATTGCCTCTCCACTGTACTCCCCCCCCCCCCCCCCCCAACAAGGGGCAATTTGCTTTAAAGTTGGACACACGCCTCGCGGCCACTCGCGGGAATGAAACCCCGAGTGGTGCTGGCTGGCGTTTGCGCTTCGATTCGTTCAACGTAGAACAGCAAAAGTACCGATGATGGCATACGACGGGAAGGACTTACTACTACCAACACCACTACCACCACCACCACCACCATTAATCAACGGACGGTGGCGAGGCCTCCCCCAGGGATGAGTTCCGTAATGGAGAAAAAGCGGGAAAGTTTTCATTTCAATTTATGTGACTTTCTGCCCCGCTCGCGTTGTCCTCGGTGGCCGGTGGTGGTGCGGGTTGTGACTTTTTCTTCGGCTCCCAGAAGGGCGACCGACTGTCGTCCTCGTACTCTCCGTTCTCGCTCGGGCTCGGTCACGGCGCCTTTTGCACACGCCATTTCCAATCATGACCTTTCCTCCATTCACCGGTCCCTCACCGGTACTCTCACCGGCTGAAGGATGCCCTTCATCCATCAGAAACAGTACCGCTGCTGCTACTGCTGCTGCTGCTGCTGAGGTGTGTTACATCGTCGGAGTTACATCGTCGGAAGAGGCCACCAATCCGGCGCTACACACGTCGGGACGGGCTGGCGGGGACAGGGAGGCTGCAGCTCATGTCAAAAACTTGTCAGATCCGGCCTGACGACGACGGCGGCGACGACTTCTCCGCTCGCAGAGAAAGAACGCGTCACCGGCGTACGCGTGTGCGACCATTTTCTTTTATCGTTTCTGCCTGCGTCTACGGCGGTGTGTGTGTCGGTGACGGTTTTTCCCATTTGGCTTTGTGTGCTTAAAAGTGGGAGAGGTAGGCAGCATTTCACTCACGGGCTGGTCTACGTTTTGACAGGATAGCAGCAGCAGCATCAGCAGCAGCAGCAGCATCTGCCGAGAGTTGGGAGTTGGAATGCGATTACACCTATGGTATAAAACCCGTGGAACAACCATCCGACAGCAGGGAGACCTCGAATTCATTAACCAAGGGTCGCTGGCCCCCCCCCCCCCCCCCCCCCCCCCCGAAAACTCCCATAGCAATGCAAAGAGACCGAGAGGGACACCGAGTGCAAATGTGATTACATTTGGAAATTAAATTTGGTAAATAATGTCATATTTAATACACCATGTAGGTGGTCCGAAAGTCGACACACACACACTTTCACGACGCAGCAGTCCCCGTCAGTCAAGCCAAACATACGTCCGTCATTAATATTCTATGTCCACGTGCGTGGCAGAGGCTCTCTATAGGTCCTGCACGTGTGTGTGTGTGTGCTGTTGGATTGTTGGTTTAAATACGGGTTACGGTACGATTTTTCACCGGCAGCACTGATGTTAATGAAATTTGCGATCCTACTTTCCACAACAGGAGCTGGAGCTGAAGCTGACATCAAGTGGTGCACGCGGCCTCCATTGATGCCACCATGGTTCCCCTTTGCAATGGTGTACCAGGTTAACTATACGCGACTGACAGAACAGCGAGAGTTGAGAGAGAGAGAAAGAGATGTTACAATTTGCTAGAGACACTACCAAGGGAAAACGGAAAGCCGTTCGAAGAAAAACCGAAGCGCACGTACAACACACAAGGGAAAACACGTGAACACACACACACACACACACACACACACGCTCACCGACGGAAGGATAAGATTAACGGACCATTGTAAAGGTGCGTCGGTGAGGCGCTGCGCCGGGTGAGGCGGGTGTTGGCGAGCGACGTACCGGGTATCCAAGCGATTAGCGGATTATAAGGAAAAGGCGAAGATTACACGTTAAAACACTTCCGTTGCTTTGCCTTGAGCTGTCGCTTCGCATGAGTGATTTCAAGGCATCAGTTATTCACAATTATTAAGTGAGCAAACAATACCGGTAGGCGGTTTATGGTTTGACTGACGTGTTCACATGACAACTTGAGCTCCATGGTGACATGAATTCCCTGTCTAATAACCGAGACTAACTTCAATGGTCATGTGTTGTGTGTTAGTGCAAATTACATTGCATCACATCTCGACACGATCATTCTGTGGTTGTGTTGTGTCATGGAGATCAACGAGTAACGCTATAATATAATGCAATAGTGAGCATTACAATCCACTCTAATCGCCCGGTGACATCTTCGCACTCTCCTAGTGCGAATTACATTCCATGACGAATGCGAATCCCGGGTACCAGCGTCTGTTTCCCAGAGTAAGGTTAGTGTGCCTGCAAACGACTTGTATCTGGGATACCATTCCGGGGTTCACGTTTTATTGCAATTTAATATTCGTTTGAAGTTGTTGATAAGCGGGTTCGTTTCGGTTTCGGAGGGGTTGCTTCCCCGTTTTACCATTCATCCCTCGGTCAGGATATATCACCGTGGTACGGCTGTTGCACTTGATATTCCACGACGATACAATGTGCATTTTAATAAATAAATAGAAACTTCCAAACGTTCTCGTCTTTCTTGTCGTCGACGTTGTCGTCGTCGTCGTTGCCGTACCGAAAGGTTGGTGAAGACGTGGACCACACCTGGTATGCTGGTCCTGCGGAGAAGCCCGGAACCGGGTCAAACGGAGGGGCCCCGGGCCAAAGGCACGGGGTAGCACTAGCGTAGGTGAAAAAGCTGGAAATCGCTTGGGGATACACCACGAGCACACACACACAGACACAGACATACGCGAGAGAGAGAGAGAGAAAGCACACTATTGTCGGACACGAAAAATCGGTGGACAACGGTTGGTAGCGACCGAGGACGACCGAGGGACCGGGGCAGAAGGCCTGCTGCAAAATTGCCAACAACAGGAAATGGAAGCCATCACATGATGGGCAGACAGCGACGATGACGAGGAGGAGCAGAAGGAGGAGGAGGACGATGGGGCAAACTGGAGTTTTTACGACC
The DNA here is from genome assembly GCF_943734745.1 of Anopheles darlingi. Lineage (NCBI taxonomy): Eukaryota > Metazoa > Arthropoda > Insecta > Diptera > Culicidae > Anopheles > Anopheles darlingi. The sequence continues at coordinate 45,314,765 of NC_064874.1, forward strand.
CATGTTAGATTCCCCACCGGGAACCGTATTCACGTTTCACTTCCCACGAGCCGGCTGGGTTGAGAGCGGTCTTTCGCCCGATGACGATGCAGCCGACGAGTGAGGTAGATACACACACACACACGCTTTGGCTAATGTAGCGACGGGTGGCCTGACGGCAGAACACTGACCCACTGACAGGGAGCAGGGAGGGAGGTGGACTTTATGCTGTCCAATTTCATACATGAGAAGCGTCCACATAGCGACGTCCAGCTGGTGCTTGCTTTTTAGTTTTACATCTTCAAAAGTGTGCGCCAGCATTTCGACAACTCGAGCTTTCCAGCGGGAAGGGCGGGGTTGGTCGCGGCTGAGTGCGAATGTACCTCACCATTTTGTAGATTCTAAATGCCACGAGAGCAAAAAAAAAAACGAGGGATTCCACCGAAAGCATTTGTTATCACTGGCTGAAACCAGTTTCAGCCAGCCGTGTTATCCGGTGACGGTGACCAGCAGACAACTGGCGATGGTGGTGGTGGTGGTGGTGGTGTGCAGTGGAGTGAATATGTCAGATTGAGATTGGCACTCAGCAGGATCATGATTCCGGGCTTCCTCCTGTGTACTCGGACAGTGCTCGCACAGAAATGCTGTACGGTGGCCCCTAGGTTGTTATGAAAGTGGAAGTTCATTCATTCATATGTCGACCTGTCTATGCTCGGATTGTAATGCTTCTGTCATCGGTGTACATACCGATGCTCACATTAAAGCATTGGTGTCCAGGCATTGTTGTACAGGCATTGTTATATGCTCCGATCAGTGTGTTTACATTTGTACGTAGGTGACGTACAATTCAAATTTGTCGGGAACTTTATCGACTTGAGGTCAAGAGTTAGCACAAGAAAAAGATGATGATGATGAGCTATCTTGAGGAATCTAAGGACGTAACTACGACTATATAAGATCTGTCACATTTCTCTCTGAAACATGAAACATGTTCGAAAATGGTGAAGTCCTTGTATGCACATCAAGAGGAGGATATTTAACCCCGTTTGGGAGAATGGAAAGACGGACTCAGTCCTTGCGAATGATCAAAGAAGACACAGTAGGCCCATATAGAATCGTTAGTGATGGAAGGATCGCTTGGAATAGCAAGCCAAGACCGCTCGGTTTACCTGGTACGAAAGTATGGCTTTACTAACGCGAGTGCATCGGTAACCTAGGGAACGTATTGCATCAGGACATGACGCTGAAGAGACAGCATACTGCAACTGAAGTCACGTTATCCCACTCTAAAGTTCACTGAACATAAATCCAATGAAACCTTTTCAAAATTCGATTTACCGTAAAATCAGTTTCATCTCCATCTCATGCATCCAACAGCGTGGCTGCAAAACACTCTTTCTCGGAAAATGAAAAAAGAAGGGGAATCTTCCTCCATTCCACACACCACCTTCCGAAATACGTTATGAGCGCGATTCCGGTGCCAGTGGGACAAGTTTCCGAATTGCTGCCGAAAAATAGTAACAGCAGCCATGCCAACGACCATGGAAGCGTATCACCGCCGGTCAGCAGCATGAACCGGTAGACCGATTGGCAATCTCCCGCCGGAGCACACCGGCACCGACGTAAAACCCCCGGCGTGAAACTTTTACAATTAGTACATTTTTCCACATCGTTCCCGCACACCGTTCCCGCACACCGGTCCCATGTTTCGGGTACGTGACCCTTGTAAAAAGGCGTCCCACGGTCCCAGCGCCCAGATATCAACAGTTTTCCTCGTCCCGAGTCCCCACCCAGGGGGCATCGTCATAAGCTTGGTTCAACTTTTTGGGGGGCGATCCGATCCGCTTGCTAGAATGGGTAGAACTCGGACCGTTGATGCATTATTGGGTTCACGACCAAAACACGGGCTATGTTCTCGAATCGAAGCATTGGAAGAGGAACACCGGCACCAGCCAACCTGTGCATTAGCGGTAGAAGCATGAGTCTTGTGGCGTAAATCAAAACCCCCTTCTCTCGTTGGCTCTCTTTCGCTCTCTGCCTCTTTCTCTTTCTATCTCACTCTCTAGTTTGGTGGTCGTTCGGTTTGAGCATTCCGGTTAGCAACATCAGAGACCAGGCAACCCGATGGAGCGCAGTTGGCGATGGCGACGGTGCCCGTA
>NC_064874.1:45319402-45324402 GCF_943734745.1 Anopheles darlingi
ATCCAAGGTCCAGGCCGAGGTGGTCCGAAGCACCCACACAGCGACGGAGCCGCTGGCAAAAGGATGGTCAGCAACCGATGAGAGGATATTTGACGTTTGACGATGGAAGGGACAAAGACAAAGCAGAGCAAAAATGGAGGTAAACGGAAAAGGAAAAAAAAGGAGGAGAAAGACGGTGCGCAGTGAGCAGATGCTGGAACCTGGGACCGGGAGCTTTATTGTGCCAAGGGTTGAGCCGTGGTCAGGGCTGTGGATTGCAGAAAGTAGGGGTCCTTCGGGGTTCCACTCCGACTCGGAAGTGAGCTAGACACCTGAGGATGGTGGAGTGTGCTGGTGGTGGTGGTGGTGCGATGGCGTGAGTAGTGGGTGATAGGCAGGAAATTCATTGCCCTCTTTCGGAAAGTATCCTTTACCGTTCCCGTCGCTGCTGCTGCTGCTGCTCGAACGCTCGAATCTCCTTTACTTACAGCCACACAGTCTGTTGCCGGTATGAGTATTTTCGATGCTTCTCAAACGGGCCACGCCAGGAAAAGGGCAGAACACGATTGCATGGCAGTCCTTCTTGTTGCTGTTGTTGTTGGCTTGCGAGCTGTTTTCGTTTTCCTTTTACGTCTGCAAAGCAGCAGCACCAGCGCCGTGTGCCATTCGCCATTCGTCGTTTGGGCATTTGTGCTTCTTACCTCACCGGTACGGTCCCCGTACTGCGCCATGAGCACGTCTCCACAGATTGCACGTTATTATTCAGCACCCCCTCCTCTGCTGCATTGCCTCGCTACTGCAAGCGCAGACCAAGACGCGAGAGGTCAACATCACAGAGAAGTAAAGAAATGCCATCCCCAAATTGTTGAGTCGTAAAAATCAAGAACGAAAATATTACAAATCCACGCCAAGGTCTGGGGATCAGCGGTAGGGTTCCGTCGCCATCTGTGATGTCGGAGCTTTTTTTCTGTTGTTGGTGGCGAAGGATAAATTTGAGTTGTTGCCCCGGCAAGAGTGTGACAAATGTACCGTTCTCGTACGGTCTTTCCCCATTTCGTCGCTTTCGTCGTCGGTTTGCTGTGGCGCTATGTGATCAGATCCCTTCCAAATTGACACTTTGTAGCCCGAAACGTGAAGATGTGACAATGTGCGCGGCTCTACCCGAAACCGAATTCAACCTACCGGACGGACGCCTTGGAATGTAGTGGGGGGTGAAATTGGGGGTGCAGGAGCCGAGTATATTGTGGAGGTTCGAATACTTTATCATCGAGACCCTGGCAACGCCACCTCGGCACGTAACGTTTGTCACCGTGGTGTAAAAACAGTGCATACCTTTCAGGCGCAGCAGCAGGCGTTGATCCTTCGATCCTTCGGTTGGAATGCTGCCTGGGTTACGGGGAGGGAAATGATAAATAAAAGGCAGAGTTCCGTTGGCGTACGTTTTCTGTAGTCGAGTCCAGTGGAATCCAACGCAAACTTTTAGCGTAGGACTCACAGCAGCAAACACCAAGCGGGAACGAGGAAACGAGACAGTTTGAATGTAACGAGAGCCACGGCTGGAAAGCTGGGGCCAGGGATAAAGGAAAAAAGTTAGAATGTCTCATCTACTGGGGGATGCTCCGGAAATGAGGCCCGTCGATGTGCCTCCGTCGTTGGAAGAGGTGGCCGCCACCAAGGGAAAACTGCCGCGGCAGTCAAGAGTTTTTACGACCTGTCATCTGTTCGGTGGACGCCGCACCAGTTACGGCGTGGGCACGCGCGCGTGTAGCGCCACAAAGAAATGGCGACCCATAACTCTGTTGGCCAACTTTCACTTTCAATGGAATCTGACAACGTCTACGGGGCTGGAATGATGCCGGACCGATCTTCTCTACTGCGAGGAACAGCGTGTCAGCCTCTTTTGTTCTGGCAAAAATGGCAAGAACGGTGCACACGAGGCACACAAGAGCTTCAATGTTGACTCACCGACGTGGCTGCTGGCTGCTGGTTGTCTGGCTGGACAGTGGACGCAGGCGGTGCGCCGCACCAGTTGGCTAATGAGTTGAGCTAGTTGTTGGTCAACGAACCCTCCCTCTAGAAATGAACAGTTGGCTCAACAGTTGGCATCACAGAGCAGTGCTTTGTTGACGAGTGGTGCCTTTCACAAGGGACCCAACGACGACGACGACGAAGAGGACGACAACGACGACGAGGACGACGACGACGACGACAGAGTCATCAAGCTGCTGAAGAACGGTTCTAGCACACGCGAACATCCAATCGCAACCGGCAACACCAGCGCGCCATCGTTTGCATCACGCGCCAAGACCACCAGTCAGGGCAAGGGAGAGGGAACAGGTTGAATGAAAAGTTATCGACATAAAAAAACAACGGTGGGAGAATCCAACATGAATCGAAAAGTCAAAACGAACCCGTTGGAAAGAATGGTCACGAAGGATCATGGTCCCCGATCCGTTTGCTGAGCAGCGGTCTGAAGGGTCTGAAGGGTGAAGCATGGAACTGCAACATTTGCATCTGAATGTTGTTACACCAGTTGTTGCCCTGGGTGTGTGTGTGTGTGTGTGTGGGTTGTTGTTGGTGCAGATAGACCAGCGAGTGTTCCATTCCATACGAATTGAGTGAACATCGCTCGACAAGGACGAGCATTCGTCCTCTGCAGCACTGCAGGACATGGCCGTCTGTGTTTAACGAAGGGAACGACTACCATACCATAGTCGGAACTTTGGTATCGACGTGATCCTGAGCCTCGCAGACCCGATCCAATCACTTCGCTGGCACTTCAGCGCTCTCAGTCCGTTGCTAACGAAGACAGCTTTGCTCGCGAGTGCGAGTGCACCCAACGCCATCTTCCTTCGCAATTCAAGTCCTCGAAGTGAAGAGAGAATACATTTCATACTTTATTACCACCAGTGGCCACTGGCGGTGCAGTAGAAACTCGGTCCCCGCCCCAAACTCTACCTTCCGTCGCTCGATGGAAGTTGATTATCGATGCGCCGATGGGTTTTGAATGAGTCCCTCACTCCACCAGACGGGACGAGACGAAGTACCACCGAGTGTGGTCCTTATAAATCTGCTCTGCAGAATGAGGTCTGTTCCAACTATCCTGCAAAAACACACACACACAGACACACACACACAGACAGATACTTATGGCGCATATGCTCGCTCACGGGTTAATTGAAAGGGTACGATTGACGAGTGCGCGGTTGTCGGTGAACTTTCCGGATGGATGGAAATCCCTTTTCTGATTTTGTGCTTCGCGTCGCTTTGCGTCGTATTTGCGTTCCCTTTCCCAAGCACCACTCCCTTGTACTCAGCTTTGAGCGACTCGCGGTTCGAGCGATTCGCGCGGTCCGATCAAATATTTTACGATTAAAGATTCAATCTTATGCTTCCACGCCGCTAATCCTTATTTATCTAGCAGCGCTAGCGCTTGCTAGTGGAACGCGTTTGCAATTCACTCGCCTTCTCGGGACCATCGATCAAACCGATCCTACCACCGAAAGACCGGGTGGAGCGGGTAGTATAACCAACACCACTACGGCCGGGGGGGTTCGAGCTCTCGGTCGCGGCAGGGGGTATTGGCAATAAAGTTGTATGGTTCATCCAACCTAATCACACCGACGATTCCATATGCTCCGTATTTGGGTTCTTGCGGGCAACGGAAGGGCAAAGGAAGTTGCCCCGGATCCCCTTTCTGGTCTGCTGGTGTGGGTTGGTAGATGGTTTGCACCAATAAAACCACACACCAACCGAGAGAGAGAACAGCGAGTGCAAGAGGAAAGAGGCAAGGGGCAATATGGTTTTGTGCGGAAAGTGTTCTACTTCTACCAATTCTCCTCCACGGCATGCGAGCTCGCCCATTTGGCCTCCTTTGCTCTTGCTGGACGCTGGACGTGGGCGGGTATTGAAATTTAATGGAAAGCTTCTACCACATCCGTGTCTGAGCCAATAATCATAAAACAGAACTTTTGATAGCGCCACTCGCACTCGTTACCTCCCGGAGGGGGAAGAAACGGGGGCAGGAGTATTCCCTACGGATACGTGGATGAGAAGGATGCGCGATGAGTGGTCATTAAATTTGATGTAGCTTCTGTTGTGCCCCGTCAGGGCTGCTATATGACAGGCTGCCGGCTGCTGCATTCGGTTCAGACCCCAGATCCTGGGTTGGTCGTGTGATTTGAAGATTCGTTATAGATTAGCCGATCCAATTACACGATCCGGTGTGTTGCGCATTTTTGTAATAAAAAGGATGCCACGGGCTTGCAAACCCCGGCAGACACCACTTGAGAGGATAAGAGGAAGCAGCAGCAGTGTGCACCAGCTGGAGGGATTGTGCTTCACAATTATGATTTTCGGATTCGATGAGTTTCGCGGTACTTACCCCGTTTTTCTCACAAACGCCACCAGCGTTTTTGAGATCGCCGGTCCATGCCAACCCGAGGGTACCCATCTCGAAGTCCCGGTAGGTGAACATGTACGCCAGACAGAACGCATCGTAGTCCTCCTCTGCAAATGAAAAAGAAAAAACGTTCAAAGTAATATTAATTGTGCGGAAGTAAAATAATCAACGTATGCCATGGCCACCGACGTGGACATTGGAAGGAAAAACGCCAAGTAGGCTGCCCCCCACAAAAAACAGTCGTTTTCTTTCGTTCAGTTTGCGTTCAAAATTATTCGTGGCGGGGTGCATTTTCGGTAGCAAAAAAAAGGGAGAATCATAAAACAAAATCAAATCCCCGGTCTTTTGGCGTTAGTGTGGAAGTGTTAATTCCAGTGCAGAACATTCCGATCGAACCGATAAGAATAACCCCAAAAAAAAAAGGAAGAAAAAAGGACAGAGCAGGATCTGAGCCCGCAAAATCCGTTCCCGGGACATCGCCAGCAGTCGCAACGGTCTGACGGCTACCAGAGCATGGTGTGGTGTTGCCACGGCGAAGCCAACAGCCAACGTCCGCCAACGTGTTGCGGTGGAATGCTTCGACACGTGCCGGCGTTCACGGTGCAGGCGCTGCACCAGC
>NC_064874.1:45331902-45389402 GCF_943734745.1 Anopheles darlingi
TGTAATTCACGCGCCATCAACCAGACGCGCGCAACGGCAGCGGCAGCGGCGGTGTTGCGGAAGTGAAGTGGGATCCTCCTTAACATCTAAATGGCATCCCTGCGGGCTCTATCGCGCGAAGCGTTGCTTTTTTGCGCTGCTGGTACTGCCACTGACGCTGTGGCCATTGCTGCTGCTCTTGGCAATGGGTGGCATGCCGAGACCCCCCCCCCCCCTCGACCAGGCACCACCACCCATTCCCAGTGGTGCGGATTTACACACGTGCCAAAGAAAGTCATTCGAGAGGAAATTAAATTTTAATTTTCCATTAACGGGTGAAACATGACACATTTAGGTGCCCGCGTAGCCCGTCGGTTGGTGACGACCGTGCGGCCGCATGCCAGTCGCAGTTATGATGGCTAATTGAAAATCTTCAGCCACTTGTGAGAGGGTGTGTGATGGGGCACCATTATCTGTGGCACCACGTGACACGTGACGCGTGACAGGACGCGGCATGCGATGGACGGCGGGTGCAGTGCCGGTCCCGGGGGGGCCAGTGCAGTTTACCGTTGCAATAATCGTTTGCGAGTCATTTGCGGTGCCGATGGAAAACCGACGGAAGCGAATGAAAGCGTGAAAATGGCAAACACAATCGACGGGAGTTTCATCTATCGATGGTTTTTGTTGGAGTTTTGTTCAGCTTCTCGGCTGCAGATTTCCGAAATTTCCGTCTTGCTTTTTCAGGTAATGCCTTTTGCAACGGTCAATGGCGGAATTTATAGTAGAAGTAGTAACCGTACAATCGTTTTACTAACTTTGTTGATCAGAAAGGGGGATAAAAACACTTTTCTAAGGATCTACAAAAGTCTACAAAATATTTCTGCACAGACATTTGGGAGAGAGATAGAGCATCCTTGATGAGCGACAAGCGAAAAATTGGTTCAATTCGCATCTTTCTTCGGTCGTTTAGACTTCTAAAAATGTTTTGACAGATTGGTTTGAATTTTATTTAGTGGCCAAGTTACATTTTCCATTTACATATTAAGAGATGTACTTGGTTGAGTATACATTGGGCATTGTAGGACCGCTTAACTGTTAGCTATCTTTCGAATGCAATTTGCTCGAATGGCCATTCGACAGTTTTGATCTTAATCTAGTGGAAAAAAATTGAAGGGAATCTTAGCCGAAAAGAAGCAATAATGCATCATAAATCAACCTAAAGTATCCGTTTTCGAAGGATGCAAAAATAACGAAATTATATTGGAAAAGTTGGTTTCTAGGCCAATAAATAAAATTTTAAAAGTCAATCAGCGATCAATCAGGAACTGAATATAAGATCCACGAGCATCACACACAATTCACAATGTTTGGATAATTTGAAAAACTGTAAATAATATTAATAACAGTGCTTATCATGCATTTGAGTATAAGAAAAATGATAAAAGCAGAAGTGCATTATTCGATTATTATCAGTGCATTACCTTTCATGTCTCACAGTGCGACATTCAAATAGAAAATAAGTCTGCAAATTGTGCCTAAAACAAAAACAGAATGACGCTTACGCTTGATTATGGTTACAAAACAAAATAAAGAAGAACACGATCTTCAGCTTTTGAATAAACTTTACCATTTTCATGCTAACGTTCAACGGAGAGAAAAGGCCACGTTTAGCAACAATGCACGAGAGAGAGTGCGAGTGTTGGTTTCGGTTACTACTACGCAGCCGGCCGCCCGCTACCTCGCTCCGTGTACATAAAGCAGTATGTTTTGCCGTTTGCTCAGAGCGTCAGCCCCTTTCATCGGCGCCATAAAACGCGTTGTTCTAGGTTTTGGGGCTTGAGAAGGGTGGTACAGTTGTAAAAGAACAGCCAATTGTTTCAACCCGCACCGCACCTTCGAGGAACTGCTGTTGGCCTCGCGGCGGATCGTCGTCGTTCTCGTCGCCGGTCGCTCTGTTCGTCCGTCGGTCGGTTGGTCGGAATTGAATCAACACAATGCAAACATAATGGTTCCGAGCATTGTTTTTCTTACGGCCAAGCGCTTGCCAGAAGGAGCCGTGAAAAGGGGTTTTTCGCAAAGACGCAAAGTGGCTGAGGGCTGGCCACACACACACATACACATGAACGTATCCTGCCACAAAGGGATGCACGATTTGAAACGTCCGGACCTCCCCTGTCCCTGTAAACCGCAATATTCATCTCGTGTTTTCGTTTCGTTTTTTTTTCATTTATCCAAATCGAGGATGCTGGCAGTACACCGTACCGGGTAGGGCAGCGGTGCAGCAACGGAAAGCAGCAACAACCGTACAACCTCCTTCTCCAAGGGGAGCCAAACCAACCCTACCAGGGAACTGGTCGTGGTGGTGAAGGTGGGTTGGTGGACGGTAGTATTATTTTATGATTTTTATTGTTGCCATCATTATTTTACAACGGTTTCACAAAGGTGGCAGCCAGTGTATGTGGCGGGGGTGTTGGGGGAGGTTCCGCGCGTCTGGGTCTGGGGTGCAAATGTTCCGAGTAAATTCCAACCAACCCTCCCTCCCCATCGCATCGCATCGCATCTCGCATGGCGGTGCTCCTGATCGTGCGCCCGGAAGCGAAAATAAAGTTGAAAAAGACGTGATGAGAGAGAGAGAGAGAGAGAGAGAGAGAGAGAGAGAGAGAGAGAGAGAGAGAGAGAGAGAGGCAGAGAGAGAGAGGCAGAGAGAGAGAGAGTCGGGAAAATATCGTCCCCGTTCCAGTGGTCTTGTGGTCGGTTGTGGTTCTGAAGCTTTGGCCACGATGTGTAGTTGCTGGGTATGAGCACAGCCAGAAGTCAAATAGATAAAAACAAGGGAAATATGTGAATAACATCGTCGCGGGCTACCCAAAACAACGCAGCAAAAAGCGCGCGCGCGAGAGAGAGAGAGAGAAGGAAGAGAATAACAAAAAAAAAATAATGCCCTGAATGAAGCTGGCGAGCAGATTACCACCCCCCACCCCACCGGTTCGTGTATAAGTGACTCCACATGGGCGCCGTTGGTCCAAGCGCGACAGACCAGGTCTGGCTTCCGTCGCCTCCGGGCCCGTAGGCCACAGTATGGGTGGCAGGAAGCGAAGCGAACCGAACGACACCAGCGCAAAGGCAGAGACCGGTGTGCGGGGTGTGCTGCTTGTGCCCTGAAGGAGGATCCTTAAGCGAACGACGCAAAAAAGACCATCCATTTCCATTCTCCCCAACCCTCCAAGCGGGTGTTCCCCATATGCAAGGGGTCGAAACGTTGACGTGGCGAAACGCTCGCTACTCGACGTCGAATGTGATGTAGCAGCGCATAACAGCATAACAGCGTTCGCTGGGTTCGTTGGTCAGCCAAGGAGGAGGAGCCGCCTAAGGGCCACCATGCTGCTGCTCCTGGTAGTGGTGGTGGTGGAAATGTGGTGGAAAATTGCCAGAACAAAAGCGCAATGAGCGGCCGCCGCGCTGCCGTTTGCTGCCCGGGGTTTGGTTGGTTGGCTGGCCAGTTGTGGTCTCAAAGCAGCAGAACCAAGCAGGACACGCTGCAGGAAGGATGCTGGTTCCACATTTTAGGGGTTTTCCTCGGTTTCTTTTTTTCTTTCTTTCTTTCTTCATTATTTTCGTACGGATAAAATCGTTGAGCGCATGGGATGGAAAATGCTTGTTCTCCCCTTCTTTTTTTCTGCGTGGTATGTGGTGCGGAGTGTGGCGCTTACCACCATCCCTCACCCACCGGTGCCCTGGTGCAGAAGAATGCATGTAATTTTGCGAATGGAAAATTACATCGCAATGCACAAAAGCGCGCCAGCGACTGGACAGCGTGGCCAGCGACCCCATACCCAGTACACCCCGGGAGGGAGAGAGCAAAGACTGGTGGTGGTGGTGGTGGGAATGTCAATTTGTTGAATCTGCACAAATTTGTAACGAAACGAAGCTGAAGCGAGGATTCTGAAGCTTTTTTCCTCTCTTTCATTTTTTGTGGGATCCATATTTTTCATTTTAAATTGTCAATGCCCATTAACTTATGCTTACGCTCATAGGAAATGTGCAGTAGAAAATGAAATGAAAATGGAAACTTATGTGCGCGGTCACTGTGTGCGCTCACTCACTTGCAACACTTGCCCTAAATCGTTTCAGGACCATCGATTGGACCCGCTCTCGTACCGTACTATCGGCAGTTGTTGCCGATTTTGAATCTGTACGTTCGATGCTACGTGAACATGGGCGGCGACGGGATTGACTTCCGTGGTGGCCGACGGTTGGGTGAGGTGATCAATGCCACGCTGGAGCTGCTGGAACAGTGCGGTGGTACCGATGCCTATCTCAACATTAAGTACATGGTACCGACCTACGAGAGCTGCGTGTTCAACTGTTGAGAAGAAGAAGAAGAAGGCCGACTACAAAGGGAAGGAAATGGTGGAGAAAATCATTGCCATTTTGTAAGATTTCTTCATATTTAGTCCCAATATATCGAAGGTTCCCGCGCGCGAATCCTTAATGGTAATGAATTTCTCTTAAAAAAAGGATCATCATCGGATTTCGGATTCATTCCTTCTCATCGTTGCTGCTGCCGTTATTTCTTGCGGAAGGCAGATGAAAAATATGGCAGCTCCTCAATCCTAAAACGCGGAAATGCCACGGAACCTCCGTCGAAGAACGCAAACATTCACTTCTCCCATGACCAATGGGTGCCGTTGACCGGGAATCCGCTTCCGATGCTTTACATTCGCGTCCATCCGAGAGCACGAAGCGGCAGCGGCGAGAGCAATGAATGCTCGTGCATTATAAATCAGCGCGCAAATTGGATGGAAAATGGTAAATCATCGTTTCCCGGAGGGTTGTCCAGGTAAAGGGCCCTCCCGGTAAACCCAGCTGTTCCGGTCTTCAGGTTGATGTGTATTCGATGTGTGTTAGTATGAAGTAATGAATGCCGGAGTAATGGTGCAGCATAAGCGGTCATAATTTCTAGGTCCTTGCACCACAACCCGCAGTAACCCTCACGTCTGCGCCTTTTCAACTACTTTCAGGGGCAAAGGAACAGCATCCTGTGCGGTGGTAACGGAAACAATACGCAAACTGTTTCCATTGCGATCCGGTAGAGCGGGGCGGTACGCGGATTTATGCTTGGTCGGTTATCGTAGTTCTCTCGCGCCCTGTGCCGTGCCGTTGGTGTGTTGGTGGTAAGCAGAGCCTAGCGTACATTTGCATGATTATTCGAGGCTGTTGGTTGGATTGCTTACTGTACGCGCCTGAATATTCTGTTCGCTGTTCCGGCTTCAGTCATCGATACATTCCGTTGGGGGCTCGATGCCACCTTCACCAGCAACAACGGCACACGGACGCACCCACACACACGCGTGCTTGCAGATGAATGGGGGAGGCAAACGATATCGTGCTAAATTGACATCCAATTCACTTCCCGTTCCAACCGCGTTTGAGCGTCTCGCTTTTGGTGTGTTCGTGCCTTCGCTGCGTATGATCCAGAACCCGGGGCCCGAGCATCGAGAACCGGGCAAATTGGGGACCTTCTCACCATATGAGGGTGCCGTATTATGCGCTGAGGGGATGTTATGTGTGTGTGTGTGTGTGTGTGCGTTCGCCACTCACAAACCATTTACCTCCCCCCTTTCGAACGGTGGCGCGGCAAACGGCCTTCAATAAAATATGCATTGGCATTCATCGGTTTTTCCAACTTTCCCCGTCTTTCCCCATCTTCCTCCTCCCCCGAGTGGCTGCGTTACCGCGCACATATGACCCCCCCCCCCCCTTCCTCTTTCTCCCTGTTCCAACCGAAAAAGCTACCCCCGGGTCCCGGTTGTTGTTTCGGATCCCGGGAAGGCAAGAAATGGGACACGCGGCCAGGATTGGATTATTTGGTTTTATCACGGTTGACGGCGGCTTGCGGTGTGCGCGGCCAGGTTCCCCCCTTTTCTTCTTCCACTTCTTTTGGGAGTGCCTTTTTGCGTCGTCGCCACCGAAGGTGTCTCTAGTTGTTTTCGCAATAAAAATGGCGGAATAATTCCGGTGGCCATTCATCGCCAATTTTTGGGGCGAAGAGCGAGCGAAAGTAGCGACAGTGGCCGGGAGGGTGGGGGTTTCGAGAAAGATTTGGATTTTGGGCGCGACATAAAGTAGCCCAATTTATGTGTGCGCGTAAACACACGGAGTTGCATTGGAAAACCACCGGAGCACAACCGAAAGACAATAACCTTGCAAGAGAGAAAGATGCAGAGCGCTTGTTGTACTTACCGGAGAACAGCTCGAGGAACTTTTCCACCCCGTAGCTGCCGGGAAAGCGGTACGATGGGTCCTTGACCGCGTTCAGGTTGTGCACCTTGATCCGCTTGATCATGAAGGTGATGTTGTCCGGTTTGCCATCGCCATTGAAATCTGTAATGAAATACACGGTTTTAGAGGCAACAGGCTAACAAGCTTAAAAACAGATAAAGCGGGAAAGAGATGGCTGTGCAGATAAGTTTGCAGAGAGTGAAAGGGAAACGCATTTTACGGTATCTAAACTCAAAGAGATAAAATCATTTTCTGTTTTCATTTTAGCCTTTTTGAGCCGGCATCCCACGGCATCGAATCGACAGACATCCAGTCATTGCGTCCTTACACGATGAACATTTCTTCAACTTCTTCATAAAGCCCTCAAATCACAAAACTACAATCACATAATCCTCCTCGCCGCTAGTCGGTTGCGAAGTAGTTTGCGGCAAACAGAGCAACGCTTTCCATTCCTAAACGCTCCATTCTTGGCGCTCCATGTGTAACTATCATGCTTCCGGAATACAAAGATTTTCCCATTTCCGTTTGATCCATCATCCGGTCCCTTTTACTCCCTACTCCTGCTTCCCCATTCCCGCTTTTCCGGCAGCTCACACATTTGCAATCGTGGCAAATTTACCGTGATCGTGATGCATTTTCCATTTCCCTCCAGCTACGCAGGAAGCACGCGCGAGCTCTTCGCTTTGCTTCACTTCCCTTCCCGTCGTCCCGTTGGTGGTCGCACTCAAGAGGAAATGCATTTTTCCTGTCACATCACCCCACGAGGGACGACGTGCACCGGTGTGTCCTCTTGAGTGTGTGTGTGTGTGGTGTCGGTAGTGGTGTAGCGAGCAACACAAATGATGGTGCGGCGTCATGGCGTCAAAGGTAAATAGAGCAGGTGTAAACATACAAAAGCGACGGCTAAGGAAGGAGGAAAGGGGCAGTCGCTACCACCCATCCGCAGCCACCACCCCTAGTCTATGTGCTGTGCGCTGAGGACATTCGCCGATTCACCGGCATGTGTGTATGTGTATGTGTTCCTCAATGCCAAGGGGGGCCAATGGAGCTACGGTTGCAAGTGACAGCTGCCATCGCTGACGCTGATGCGTTCTTGCAAAAAGAAGATGGCAAAGCAGAGAGAGAGAGAGCAGAGAGAGGCATAAGAAGAGAGCAATCGGGCACAAAAGGGCGCCTCTCGCCGCATCTGGTTCCGCATGAGGATGGATGTGATGACATTTGTTGAATGTGTGCCTTTCTTCCTTCCTAATGACTGACGTGGGATGTGTGTTGGTGGGGGGATGGGGGTGCATCTGGCGCGGCTGTGAAAGGCTCGCAGATGATTTGTCCCCCCCACCTCGCTTTTTTACTCGCCCTTCATCTTGTTGGAGGGATGAGCTGTCTAATGCATAAGTGAGTACACACACACACCCCCATCCCCCGGGTGGGGAGCTCTCTGGAAGTGCTTTGGGGGTTTACCGGTTGCATTGTTTGGCTTTTGCGGAATAAGGTCAGGTCGGGTTTTGATTTTCCCCGGATACGAGGGGTGTTTCCAGCTGATTCCAACTGCGACTGGAATGACATCCTTGATTCCTTGATTAACCCGAGCAGCAGCTGGAACCAACGAGGAACATCAAAAATAAAAGCGGGCATTGCGGCGTAATGGTGAATATGTTGTTTGGTCGGACGATGGTAATGATAACAGTTTGTGGTTGATCCACTCGCACACACACACACTCGCTTCCTATTGTAATCTTCTCCCCGGTTTAAGTCCTTTAATCTCTTCCGACTCTCGGGGGTTTTCTGTTTTTCTTTTCGATTACTTATCCAACTCGACCAACGCTTGCACCGAGAGCATGTTAATTTCATTTATCCTCATTGTTATTGCATGTGCAAGCAAGCACTAGACACCACCGGTCGCATGCTTTATCTAAACTCTAGACTCCATGGAGAAGCCGCTTGCCGGTTGGTGCATGTACGAAGTGTTGCTTGTTTGGTCTGTGGCGACAGATTAAAACCTTGGTTTAACTTTTTCGGTGCATGAGTGCAGCCCAACCACTATCGTTTGGCATGAAACTAACCGACCGACCGGCCAGCCAGCCAGCCAGTCCCGTTGGCGAGCCAAAGTTAAACTTATCACAACGACCAATGCGCCCCCTCGACCTCGGGTGGGTTCCTGGAATGTTCGACTTTTCCGTCGGGGCATCTTCAGCAGTGTAGGAGCAGAGGGCAGAACAACTAGAGGACACGGAAAGGGGGGGTTCTGTCTGTCTCCTCACACGAGTGGGTTAGAGGCGAAGCTCACCAACACCCGAAACCGAAGCATTGCTCTCGCCTCCCCTTTTGCGTATGAGGAGCATGTTGGGCCGGCTGGCTGGCTGGCTGGCTGACTGGTTCGGTTTTTCTCCGTTCCAGAACCGGTACAGCCCAGTGGGTGGGTGGTAAGCAAGGTTTGGTCGTTGTTTATACGTTACACGGTTCGTTACGTTCGGTAAATTTGCTTCGGAATTCCGTTTTTCTATCCCATTGGCTCGCAAGGACATGATAATTACCCGGGGAGATACGATACACCGGACCGGTGCTACCCTACCTATGCACAAACATTTGCTCTCGTATGTTTAAATTGATTCATTGCCATCCCCGGTCTGTCCATTGCCCCCGGCTTAAGTGCTCCAGATGGAACCAGATAATTGGTTTGGATTAGGGATCTCGGAATTTCTCCGATGCGTTGCCAAACGGGAACGTGGAACTTGGCACGAGAAAGGTGGTAGCTCGCATTCCGGTATCATTGAGTTGAGAAATTTCGATTGATTTCGTGTACGATGCGGTGAGGTGGGTTGTCATATTAGCAATCACTCGACCGCCGGTGGCTATATCATTTATTCAACCGGAAACGCCTCCGAGAGCGACCCTTAGACCCCCTTTCCCCACTCCAACCAATCAATCAATCAATCGACTAAAGTAAAATGATACTCGTACGCACCGCAATATCACCGTTAAAACAAATAAAACAACCGAAAACCAACGCGAACTCAGATCCGTCCGTCCGGTACCGGGTACCGAATGATTGACACATTTAGTGGTGGTGGTGGTGGTGGTGGGGGTGGTGGTTGGATCCAATATTAATTTCACTGTTTGTACCACACCGGCGGTACCGGTGGTTCCAATTTATTTCGTTCCATTGTGTCGATTTTTATGCTTAATGCAGGTGCAATTAATGCTGCCAACCCCCGGCCGGCCTGTTCCCGATGGTTTGCCGGAATTACGCTCTTCTTTCCTTTCCCCTTTTCGGTTTTATGGGCTTTACAGCTGCTCGCTTCATGTTGTGCCATAAACAGTAACGATTTATGGTGTCCCCGGTGCTGCTGCTGCTGCTAGTGTTGTGTTCACTCTTGTCACCCAAACCAGACAACCACAGGGACATAATCGAAGTGATGTAGCCGATGTGTGTGTGTGTGTGTGTGTGCCAGTGGCTAGCACCAGCACTCCAACCACCACCACCACCACCATCACCACAATCAATAATTTTAAATTTATGCCAGGCAGGTTTCGCTCATTTTGACTACAAGCTGGTCGGTGGATCCTCGGTACCATACAGCCCCGGTTTCCGGTTAGGGTTCAATGAGGTTGCTCAATAAAGCATCGAGCCACCGATGGCACGTGTCACGAGCAGAAGACAATTATCGGTTTTCCGGTGTTTATTATTCACTTGACGAGCATTGGCGACGAGCCGCAAGCCCATGGGCCTTGCTTGTTCATGCCGCTGCCTGGCCTGGCCTGGTTGGCTGGCGTTGACATGGTTGATGTCGTGGTCGATGTCAAGCTACCGGGAGGTACGGTTAAGCGGTCCGCGCCAACGAGAGCGCGTTGTTGTTCCGCCTTGCGGGGCGTTTCACGTTTGGGTTGGATGGATGGAGCAAATTTTGGTGTACCGCAACGGCCTCGTGCGAACGAGACATCGATGCTAACACACATACACACACACAGGCACACGCCGACGGACGAGCACTAATGCATTAATCAATGTACTCGTGTATGAGGTTTGATAATGGCGCGCGGTCGGTTCCGCGGGGTTGACAGTGTGTGGTAAGGGCGGGTTGATATACGCTGGGCAACACCCAGGAGCAGCTCCATGGAAATGGAGCGGACTATTTGAAAGGACACATGAACGCGGCTCTCGATTCCTCCTCCTCACGAGGCTTACGAGCGTTTTAAGGCTCCATTACTGCCCCGTAGCTTAAATTATGCAAATATGCTCGAAACAGCGCTTCGTTTTGTGTCGCTTCGCTTTAGCGGCGAGTTTTAGGCTTCGGGTTTTTTTTACAGAACAAGTTATCCAATCGACCAATCAATGAAGTCATTCACCCGAAAAAGCTATTCTGCGGGGAACGTACGCAGTTGCATTTAATTAGAAAGTGCGTTAAATGGAATAAACGAGCGAAAAAAAAGAAATTCCGCAAAAACGTGAACGGAAAGCATCATTCAGAGCGCCGTGTACCGTCTGTCTATCCAAAGCTTAGAACCGATCGACAGGCAGACACACACACACAAACACACACGTTACTAATCTAATCACTCTGCATACGAACGAATTGAAGCGATTTTGCCGAGAGGATTAGAGAACATGTGCGCGCGCCCGTCGCGCTCATCCAAGCGTGTCCGATGGAGACGCCTGGTACCCGACAAGTTCAAATGGAATCTGCGGCCGCCACAGCGGCACCGGGAGCACCGTGGCACAAACAAAATAGAAAGCATGTGTGGGGTAGCGTCAAACAAACAAACAAAAAGGGGGGTAAAGAGCAAAAGGAAAAAAAACCCGATGCTCAAGCACGCAGCTCAAGCCGTTAGTCAATTCCGTCAGCCGGTGAATCGCTAAATCCGATCAGAGCGGGTTAACGCGGCCAGCAGCCACCGCGGAGCGGGGGCAGGTTCGCCGAATTCCCGACAAATTCGAGATCGAATTTGGAGAGGATTTAGAGATTTAGCGCACAACGAGCGGAGATCTCCTCGAAAAAGAAGACCGGCGAAGAAGAAGAGGAAGCACGACAATGGACCCTCCCCCCGACCACCACGACCATCGCGTTGGCCACATTCACAAAACGGCGATGCTTAAAACGTAAAGTTGTATCTTGTTTGTTTGCTAACGAGCGTGGTACATGGTACTTTAAACGGTGTATTAACCTCGTACCTGGTGCTGCCCCCGGAGGGGAGTACTAATTTCTCGAACCTCGATACTTGTGTAAAATGCGGTCGAACTTTCACCGCGTACGGTCGCACCCACTATCCGTGGGTGTGTGTGTGTGTGGGTTTTTTTTGGGTCGTTGGTTACCCGATAACGGTGGCCAAGCAGTGTAGCAATTGAATAATTTATTCAAAAATACAAGCAACACCACAGCATTCTCTCAGTACCAGAGTACTGTTGTCCTTCTATCTTTCTCTCTCTTTGTACTGTTCTGCTCTACCGTTCGGTTCTCAATGTATCGGAATAAAGGGGAAGAGGACGCTACGCACTGCACGAAACGTAATCCTTCGGACGGTTCCGTGTTTCTCGCATTTTTTTTTGTGTTGTGTGTTTGTCATTCTACTTGCGCCGCAACCACACCGAGGTACTGGTTTGCATTTTCTGTCCAAACAAAGAATTAAGGAGGAAATGAAGAGGTAGAGGGAGGTGAAAAGATAGAGGACGGTTCGTTGATAACTTGTGTTGTGTTGCGCTCGTAAAGGAAGAAAGGTGAGTGTTCGCCTAACCAACGGCTAACCGTAATATGCTTCCCATTACAATCGGTTTTTTTCGAAATGGCACAATGCATGTCTGAAGGAAGCCTCTGGTACCGGTACCCTGGAGTGGCCGGAAGGGAATTTCGGAAAGGTACGGACCCGGCTCTCACAACGATGCTGCTTCGATGACCGTTGGTCGACTCCACGCAATACATTCACAGACACTTTGTTTTGTGTTTTGTGGCAGCATTGTGGACAAGTCCATAACCAGAAAATGCGAAAGATGCTTCGTTGGTTTGTTGAACTTATTGATCGACGTCTCGTTTGGCGACGCTCCTCAGCTTCTCCTTTTAAACGTCATAACCAGCTCCAATTGGGTCCGTGATCGAGGGGGAATGGAATGTTTGGTGCCGATTTTACCATGAGCTTCATGAGAGCATCCCCATCTGATCCCAATGAGCCGCAGACTAATGGATAAGCAATCGATTCTGCTCGATTGCTCGCTCGACTTTGAAACATCCCCCCAGACCCCAGACACCACATTTCCGTGGAATTCCCGCTTCGCAGGCCGCCAAACGCAGGCATTGACACGCGCGAGATGGAATCTCGCGTAAACCCCGCTCGGGACCCCACCCTCTGGAATGCTCCCAGGAGCTGACAATTTCATTGGGAATGCTTGCGTAGCACGCAGCACCACACCGCAGCACAGTTTGGTGGAAAAACAATTTTCCGCTTTGATTGAGTTCGCAAAGAGGCAGACGCTTTCCACTTTCCAAATTACAAACTTTCGCTGCTGCTGGTGCTACGGCGAGGAGAACGTTTCTCTTGGCACTCTAGATCTGGAGCCTGGGGGGAGACCGCAACGTAGCAACCGAGCGTCGCTTGCTGTGTGTTTAAATATTGCCAGGACAAACAAGCTGCTGCTGGCTGGTGGCGCTATCCTCGGTGCTCGGGGCTATGCTAACCGATAGGCACGGTGCGCGCGCTCGCCAGATTAAGCGACGAAATTCGTACCGAGCAAATCAGGCCACGTGGACCCCGGGTCGTCCGGACACACAGTGACAGTTGTCGCCATCGCAAACGACGTCCAGGAGGAGGATGGTTGGCGGTGGCGATGGAGATACAGTGATCTCTGGGCTCTGGTCTGGTGATCAGAGAGCGAGAGAGAGAGAAAGAGCGCGAGAGAGAGAGAGAGCGGTGAGGTAAGCGCGCAGTGATCCGGAAAACATCGTGGAAAATTGACTTTCTTCCTCCGTTCCTCAGCGAACCGAACCCGACGCAATCGATTGACGGAGGCGTTCGAGAGGCGATGCTTGAATTGAATTAAATCTTGCGCCGCTGTGCTATCTCCTCCGCGTTAGCACGCCGTATCGGCCAAAGCAAGAGGCAGCAAGATGTATCGAAGCATTTTCCGGTTCCGCTGCGTAAGAAGAAGGAGGAGAAGAGGGTGGATGGGGGCCAGGCAGGTTGTCAACCGGAAAATGGTTGCGGTAAAATTTGATGAAGGACCTCGGCGTGTTGCCGCATCCCGCATTTCAAGAGGAGAGGAGAGGAAAGAGGGTCAACGCGAGGTCGAAGATGGTGGCGAAGAATGCGGGATGCTGTCGGAATGTCGGCAAAAAGTCAATCCGCCTGCAGCTCCAACGGAATCGAACACCAAAAACCGATCCATCGATCGATCGATCGACCGGGTGTATTGATTTGCTGATTGATTTTCACAACTCGTACAACGCAGGATGGGGAAGCGGATTCGGCGAAATGGTTTACGATGTCATTTAATTAAGCGACGGTCGGTCGGTGACCTAACACGATATGGCTAGGACGGATCTTCTCGTTGGCCGGCACATGGCACATGGGTTATCCGCACCACCAAACGAACCAAATTGCTATTGGAAATGTGGAATATTGAACATTGATGAGATGGATGGTAGCTAATAAGCGGTTTGATAAGAGCTAACATGCGCTCTTATCGGTGCTGTACCACCGTGGATACCATGTTTAGCAGCTTCAACGTCCGCATGTCGATTGTGTGCCAATCATAAGGGGGAAATCAATCGTTTCCGCGGAATTCCCGACGAAATGAACATCGCTTTATGCTGGATTTGATTTCGCGATTGTTAGTTTAATCGTATGCACTAGTGTGATTGATGTGTGTTTAAGGTTTGTAACATACAGAGTTATGTTGACAATCTTCTTCAAGTTCTGTAATGTACTAAAAGAAAAGAAGGATGGAGATCATCTGGCACATTATTCCTACCATTTTGTGAGCACAAATTTCTGGAAGGAGTCGTTTGTGTGTCGACATCTCTTCCTTCCTTCTCTTAATATTTTCGAATTTATTGTTCAGGAGCAATACCTCTTATGCTGCTGTAGGGACATACATAATGATAATCTTTATGGATGATTGATTGTTCTCAATACCTTAAACCTTCGATAAGTTTCATTATGAAACATTCGTTCATTCATCCGAAGAATTAATAAATTCGATTGTTCCGCAGAAGGTCGATTCATAAATTCGATTGTTCCGCAGATAAACTTCATCTTTCCATGTCGTTTTTTTTATTAAAAAAATGAATGTAAATTATATTATTTCTTTTGGTTATTATTCTGTTCTGTTTTTGCAAATTTAATCCGTTCCTTTTTGTCACTTTCACCGTTGAAAGATACAAGTTGCCAAAGCAGAAGGCTAACAATTCATTTTAGATAAACCGCTGATAAAAAAGGACAATGATTTCGGGTTCTCTTGCTTTATCTATAAAAATGAATGATGAATGTACATACATTATTTTAAGGCAAATCCGACAAAAATCCAATTTCTGTGTTTGTTCCGTGCCGTGGCATAAGGTTTGCATTCCAATTTGAACGCGAAACGCACCACGATTACGATTGGTTATCGATTTCTGTAACCAAAGTTGTTCAGCTCAACGATTGCCGTTGCTGTCGCAACGCGCAACGATTGTGTATTCAAGATAACAAGAAAACTTTGATAATACACAGCATCTATTGGATACTAAGAATAGCTTTGCCGGTTTGTTCAAAGGCACACACAAACACAAACGAAAAGGCGACGAGCATACTGCTCTGCATATTGATTTTGCCGTGATTTGCCTAGCTGAAGGTTGTTGGGTAATGCAAAATGAAAAGAAAAAAACGATGGAAATTCTATCAATTGATGTTATCAATCAGCTCATATTCCCATTTACTGGAAAGCCCTACTACTCAGTCAGTCCATCGATGTCGGCTGGCCGGTCGGCCGGAGTGGTAACCGGATACGGCCCATTGCCTGCTGCCACAGAGGCTCACACTGGCTCTAGTAGCAGCCCCGTGCCTGTTGTTCCCGGGACACTGCTACAGCCGCTTGTTGAAGCGACACAAACGAGGAAAAACAGAGGAAAATAACAAGGCTGTCGGTGGTACAAGGGAAACATACGATTGTCACCATCCCTCCACCATCCCCTTTTGCTAGCAAATTGTCAACGAGGCAAATGGGACCTCGCGCAGCTCGCGTCAAAAAGGTTTCGTGTTTATACAGCAGGAAAGGAAAGGTGCTTGTCTCGTGCTCTTGCACGGAGAGCTCTGTCTTGGTATTCAAGCATTTCATCGAAATCGAAAATGGTTCCGATTCCGACAGAAGAACGAACGTATTTGTTGCCGGAGAACATTGCAAGATGGTGGTGGTCCAGGACCAGGAATAGCTGAGGCCGGCCCACTAGCAGCAGTCACGCGAACGCCGCGAACGTTTTTGCAAACAGTGGGCCCGATCATCGTCGTCGTCGTCGTTTGAGCTGCGAGAAAACGAAAACATGTAACGCTATAAACGGATATTTTCGAGCGTCGAGCGTTGGGCACCGTGGCACGAAACTAGATAGTTCAATGGCCACACGCAGAGCCTGATGGTTGGGTCCACATCCACCTCCATGCCCACCCCCAACGCAAGTGCTCGGCACAAATGATATCGGGATGAAAATAGCCAAAAATACTTCCATTGCGGGCGAACAAATATAGTTTTTCGGGATGCAATGGATGAGAATAGGAGGTCGAGAGATTCATGATGCAGCGGGGCATGGGTTTTTGGGGGGCGAGGGCACTGCTTATCGGCCCATTGTCTGGGTCTGGGGGTGGTTTGCGAGCGTCGACTGAGTGCTGGCAAGACGTCGAGAGTTCGCTTTCGGGTCCGAGCACTTTTCGAGTAGAGGTTTAGGAGTCGATGCCTCCGACCCAATCCTTTGCTGCTGGTGTGGTAGAACCAGACCAGACCGAATGGTGCGGCATAAAATATTACTTAAATCGAATGGATATGCTAATGCGTTGCATTCGATGAAAATCGAATCCTTACTGTTGTGGCGCCCGCCTAGACGACACCCCAAAGTGCATCCTATCATGGGTGGTGGTGGTGGGTGGTGGGGAGATTGAAATTGTATTTTAACTCCGGGGAGAGCGCAACGGAGCATTCTGTTATTGCGAATAACTATTTATTGAGATTGAAAAATGCTTTCCCAATAACCGACGCTTACACTTGGTTGCAACTTTCCGCAGGGCTTTTAGCAATATATTGAATGGCTCTTTGAATGATTTAAACACTTTGCTTCTTCTGTAACAGAACATACAGTCAGTGACAATGGAGAGCGACTAAAGTATGACGATGTCTGGTGTTTTGATATGATAGCCTCTTATGAGACATTTTATGCATTCCCAAACTCTTGTTAAAGAACATGCTGTTTCTAAACAGCGATATAATAATGTCATCAACACATAATTCGTCGAAAAATCAATCAAAATTCGGGAAAATAGGGAAACTTCGAACATTTTATGAAGATGCCTTGGCATACTTTCCTTTACAACTTTTTGTTGTAACGCTGTGGATGCGTTCCAATTATGGTTAAAGCTTTTTTACAAAAAACAGTTGCATTCTCGTTGCGTAAATATTCCAAACAAATTTTAATTCTCGAACGTGATTACGGGAATCTCAATAGGATTCAGATAAGTGGCATAACTTTATAATTGAAGCTCCATTTTGCTTGAGTTGTGTACAGCTCATTCGCGATATTTTTGTCTATATTTGGCATCTGCTTTATCGTATCAAAACAGTGTCCGCGGAACAAAATTTCAGGCTTGTCGCATAGCCAGAAGCCACATGTAACCAAATCAGGTGCATATGGTAGTTGTGGAACGATATGAATGGAGTTTTTCGCGAAAAAGTCGCGGAAAACCAAAGCAGTTTGATGAATTGGCATTATCATGATCGAGCGTTGATGTGCTTGAGATGTAAAACATCCTTCAAAATGTAATTGGCAGATATGTTTGCCAATATCATCAGCAGAGTCTTTTGTTGTTCATCGATAGTTATCCAACACAAAATCTTTGATTTTTTGGACGTGAGCTGCATCGCTTGACTTTGGTGGTGGTCCAGGGCGTTCTTCCTCTTCATAACGTTCCCGACCCTCCTGGAAGTCTTTGCACCACCTGTAAATATTTTTTTTGACATAGTATCGTCACCGCAGCAGAAAACATATTTTGAATGTAAATTCTTTGCTTTAAAACAGTCGACATGCCGAAAAACAAAGAATTCGCTTTTAGTAGGTCACAAAAAAATACATATCTCAAGCACTAGAGAATATTTTGAAGTGAAACTTGTCATGGTTATCATTAACGGTGCTGACAACCTACAAAAAATACAAAATTAAAGATATCTCTTTACGCGGGTAATTTAGACATATCTGACTAGATTATTCAACTATTCTGGTATTTTCACATTCTTACTCGAGTCTTACTATTATAAGAGACCATTTTTATGATACAAACGGTATGGTTGAGCTTACCTGTTTTGCTGTA
Source organism: Anopheles darlingi (assembly GCF_943734745.1). Lineage (NCBI taxonomy): Eukaryota > Metazoa > Arthropoda > Insecta > Diptera > Culicidae > Anopheles > Anopheles darlingi. The sequence continues at coordinate 45,349,693 of NC_064874.1, forward strand.
GATGTAGTTGGCCCGCTGCACATGCCGCGTGATCGCCTCAATGCTCGTCTCGTCCGAACCCATCTTCTGGAAGAAGGTATGATCTGCCTGCAGATACAACATGCAAGTGCTCTTTCGATCGTACATCGTGTTGGCGAATGACTTTTGCTGCTGCTGTTGCTGCTGCTGCTGCTGCTGCTGTTGATGCAGTTGCTGCTGTTGATGCTGATGGTGATCGTGTAGATCATTGCGAACATTTAGATTAATATTGCCATTGATCATGACATCGGTCGGGTCACTGATCGGTACGTTCTTGCGCGTTGAACCGTTCTTCGTGATAATCTCGACGTAATGGTCCTTATTATGGCTGGTGCTCGAACTGCTCGAGCCCGTCAAATTGACCGTCGTGCGCGTCCAGGGAAACTGCTCAGCCCCTCCACCAGCGATCATACCACCACCGGTAATGATGGTGCTTCCACTACCATGTGGATTGTAGGTGTTGAAGAGGAAATGCTTCTTGCGATTGTTCTGCGTCGTCGGGATGGTTGAAGGTGGATTCACCGATGGTGGTGCCCCAAAGCCACCGCCGCCACCTCCGGTACCACCGATAATACCCCGATTAACCGTCCGATTGATAGTGGTTCGAGTGGGGAAGCCATTGTTGCTGGCAGGGGCAGCACCACCAGTGCCACCGATCGTACCGCTGCTGCCAAGCGTTTTCCCGGCGTGACTTCGCACTATCGTGTAATCGTTGTTGTACGGCACCTCGAGGTCAAGCGGTAACGAGGGGTTTCGACTTTCCTGGATCTGTAACAAAAGCACGAAGCAAAAGAAAGAAGAATCAGAATCAGGCAAAGCAGAAAACAGCAAAGAACAGCAACAGTGACAAGGATCTAATTAGGACAGAGGACTTCACTCGAGAGTGCCTTAATACGGGACAGTCCCTTAGTCTACAGCGATTGTTGTGCTGCTTTTGTTGTAACAACCGTGGGTACAACTCGTTCGGATGGGCCAACAAGATAATGGAAAGATATTGGCCCCCTCCTAAGGGCCGGATCCGAACCGTACCACCATGCGCTTGTCTGTTCGGTGCTTGGAAACTCGATAGCATAAATCCAGCACCGGCCCGGCCCCAGTAACATGAGTTGCTCCTCTCTAATCTCTAAAGAATGATGATTTTCAAGCATGCCAATTAATTAACGCAATTAGTAGAGCTCCGAAACAATGGAACCAGCAGGAGGAGCAAAAGGAGTTGGATGATCCTAAAGCGACTCCGACAAGTCTTGCATTCTTGCCCAAGTCCTTATGCGGTGTGCGTGTTGGGCAGAAGTATTTCTTACACTAGAGAGCCTGACAGAGAGAAAGAGGCAGAGAGAGAGAGAGCCCTATGCTTTAGAACAAAGTTTATAGGCCAAAAAAAAAAGTACGGCATAAATTTGGTAAAACTCTTGCTCCTGCGGACATTCTCGAACGCCTCCGGATATCTCGTGTAAAGAGCGCCGTTCAGTTGTTACAAGTTCGATCTTATCCGAACCCCGGGTCTATCTGATGTAATGAACCAACCCATTTAATGCTACTTTGGCCATTGGCCATGGTAATCCGCATCCCGCATCGAGTGAGGCACAGGCCCGCCCTTCGGAGCTGAAAGGCGAAATGTTCTTTCCCAATCAATGGGATAGTTTGCCGGAAAAGAAAGCATTTCCATCGGGAAGGGGAGGGGGGAGGGGGGAGGGGGGTCTCGGGGCCCAGGGACCTCGACGACAACACGCTCATTAATGGCACCGAGGGGAGTGGACCTCGTGGATGCTCGATCGAAAGACCATCCTCGGCATCATTTTCTCTGGTTAGGGGTTGAAGCGAACTGGGAACAAGACACAAAAAAAGGAGGAGGATTCATCGATGGCCTCGACTCGGACCCTATCCTGTCCTTTGGGGCCGGCGAGTAATGCAATCTGGTCGATGAAGTTGAAACCCGTTCGGAGCTACTCAGCAAATAGCTTCGATTCATCTCCCCCGAGAGAGAGAGAGAAAAGGAGAGAGAAGGAGAGAGAGAGAGAATTGAGTCATTGAAATGTAAATACGTTTTCCACTTCCGGCTTCGGCTCTTATGCGACCCTTACGAACGGGGAACGGGTTTTCATCACCATCACCACCACCACACCGAGAAGGACTGTCCTGCTATTGTCCTGCTTCAGCATCTCCGCTTTCGCATCAATCCCCCCCCGCTATCACACCCTCTGGTGGTAAGTCATGGGAGAAGCTTCCGGGGCCGGATCTTGCCATCATTCCGCTAGCTCCCCATCCGGAATCCGCCCCGGGATTGCGACGACGGTGCGGCTCCTGAAAGTGGTGCATCTTTGTGTCAATACGGGCGTTGCTCGGTTGGTTGGTTGGTCGGTCGGTCGGTCGTCGATGGCCGTCTTTTGCACAATTCGATTTGACATTCATTTCACTTCGGCAACCTCAACCGGGGTCGCACTCCCAGCTGCCAGGCATCCGTGTGTTGCCCCGTCATTGGCAATCTTGGACGGTTTTGAGCACGTCGCCGTTCGACTGGCGTAAAGTGGCAACAACGACGACGACGACGACGACGACGATGACGACGACGTCGCCGGAACTCACAAACGCCATCGGAGCGTAAGCTTTTGTAAATAACTAAAAGGCTAAAAGCTTTCCGGTTGTTCTGCGACCTTCTACGGCGACCATCCCAAGCACACACACACGCAAGAGCAGGAGATGGTCTGGTCCTTGGGTTCGTCGTGAAGCGTATCGAGCGTACCTTTGGCCTATTGAATGGTTCGACGATTGGGAAAAAAAGGGTCCGAGGGAAATAGAAATTCGGTTTTTGGGGAGTGTTTCGACAGTCGCTTCGGCCAGAAGTCGATTACAAGAACTGCCAACACACACATACAGAGGGCCGATACACACAAATACATGTCTGGGGACTTTTCCTCCGAAATCGAAGCATCTCGAAAATGAACTTGTAAAGTCCCCCTTTTTCGGACAGTGTTCCAAAACAGGGGAACTAGGACAAAATATAAAAAGAAATACTGAACAACTGGGAGCCAAGGCGCGGTTTACGTGGCCATTGCTGAGTTTGGTTCGAATCGTAATCGTTTGGAAAATGTTCGAAATTTCTCCGTATCCGGGCATATAGAAAGGAGCGAGAACGAAAGGAGCACTAACAAACCTGGCCTTTGGTGGGGGACGGACGGAATTGCATGCTGCTACTCAATCACGAACCGGCAGCAGCAGCAGCAGCAGCAGCAGAAGGAGAAGGAGAACAACTTCAAACGATGCCATTCGACTCGGCTACACTGAGGGCAAATCAATGCTTCTTGCAATGGTGCTAAGGTTCCTCCGTGCACCACGATGCACCACGCCGTGCTGGAGCGCTTCAAATTCGTATTGATCAAGAAATGGTGCTTTCATAAGGGATAGTACAATGCACCGTTGTACCGTATTGCAGCACCGTACAGTGTCCCAGTGTCAGGTGCGCGAGCCTTTGCGGAACACCTCAATGGTTCCTCTAAAAGATCAAACGTTTCGTTTCGTTTTGAGCACATTCTATATAGAAAAATCATATATTTGGTCCACAAGGAGGAGGAATGCATAGACCGTGGCAGGAACTCATCGTGGCCATGGACTTGTTGGACTTTGTTAAAGACCGAACCGAAGTCTTTAGTCACTATTCCCCCTTACCTTTAATATCTTGAGTTGAACTCATGTTCTGTCGCGGCAGAACTCTCTCTCTCTCTCGCTCTCTTTGGTTAATGTATTTTTAAACCTTTCGACAACTTTTCGTGCTCGTGCCTCTCCTCCTCTTTAACCTCGTGCGTACACAGTTAATGACCGCCATCTCGGGGCAGGATTAGGATCGGGCACGTCCTCATCTTCAAACACCTCACTCCAAGTGGCGACAGAGGTTCTGCCGCTTAGCGCTTCAATAGCGCGCATGAATCCCAGCTATTCCGGCTCGGATCCGCGCCACGTTCTAATCTACCGTAGGATTAGAACGGTGTAGCTTTCCCTTCCCTGCTGGACGGCGGGATGCGGTTGAAGTTCATTTTTAATGAAATGCATACTCCCCAGCACGTACCAGATACCTTTGGCATTGGTGGCTGTTTATATCCAAACCAACATTTTCCAAATCCCGTTGGCATCTCCGTTAAGCTACTAACATCTTCTCTCACTCTCCTCTCTGCACACGAAGGTCAAATGACGACACACACCAATTTGGCCACGTGTCATTTTACGGTCGATCGTACAACTTTTCCGGAAGAACGAAACCGCGAACGCGTCACCCATTACCGTGTCCCTAGAATTGGTTCCTCTAGCGCCCAGAGGTGCCAGAGACACAAAAACATGTCCACCAGCATCGTACAAATTACCAGAATGATCCCGTACGCGACACACACTCGTCATCATCATCAACCGCCATGAGGCGCCTTTCCACCAACGTTGTATTAGGTTCATTTATGTAATACAAAAGTTTCTCGACATGCGACATCGTCCGTCCTCTGACATGGGACCACAACTCGGTGTGCCAGTGCTGGCCAGCAGTATCTTACCACTTCCTCCGGGAGCCACCGTTTTCTGCGTGTTTTACGTGATGTCGTCGTCGTCGCCCTCATGGTCATCCGCTGGGTGTCAGGATCGTCCCGCTGTTCCGGGACGTGGCCGTCGTCAGACTTTTGATTGAATTGAATCCTAGCGCTAGACTGGTTTTTTACTAAATTTAACAAATGATCACCACTGGTGGCGACACTAGGAGCAGCAGCAGCAGCACCCGTGCCCGACGTTGACGATGGTCTAACGCTATTGCTGCTGCTGCTTCTGCTGCTGCTATCGACCGTCGGCATCGGCGACGGTACCCGATGATGGCCGTGATGATTCTGGTGAATTTTCACGTCACTGAGTTTGTAGATCACAGTATGGACACCGTGCCGTCGCTCGAGATCCGGTGAGTAGCGGGCGGCCGGCTCAATGTAGTATTGCTCTAGGTTCGTGACGACCGTACCATCGAACAGGTTGTCACTGGTCAGCACGCCGTGTACGTGCGAACTTTCATCGCCTGCGGAAGTAGAGAAAGAGAGAAAGAGAGATGACGGTTAGTGAGTGTACAGCAGGACAGCAGCATGATAAATTAGTCTTGGTTGGTGCCCCCGGGTGCCTGGTAGTCAATAACGCGCGGCCACCACGGAAAGCTGTCGGTCATTTCGTCGTCCTCGATAGTTCCAAGGGACATGCCAGTCGCTCCCGGTAGCAGTATTCAAAAGAAGGTCAAAAGAAACGCGTACGGAACGCTATCATTTGCCAAATGAACTGCTCGACCCTTGATGGTGAACCCTTTTTCGGCAGAACCTGGACCCGAATGCCGTCAAAAGGTTGGTCGAGCGGTCCTGGATTCGTGATTTACTTGCGCGGTACGCGGTGGCCACGAACCAGAGGCACAGACGGTTCTGCTTCGATAACCGAAACGTCGTCGAACCGGAGAACCGGAACCGGAGCTCCTTTTCATCCGTTTCACTCTTACGGTCGGCTGTTCGATTGGGGGTTCGCTTCATAAATAATCATTAAGCCGCCGTCGCAGATCGAGCGCCGTCGTCGTCGTCGTATGCATATTTTAGGGCAGCGAAAACCCTTCTCCTTCGTTATCATGCAGCCCAAAAACGTTTGCTGCCGGTGTGTGCAGTCGAGTGTGAAACTTGTGGCACGCACTCCGAATGGAGCTCCCTGTCCAGAATAGCAGAAAATAAATATAAGGCCGCGGCCGGTGCCATCGATATCGGCGCAGGCGAAAGCGTCGAGGGAAGAAAAATTGACAGGAAATTAGCATTTCCAGAACCCTGCCCCTGAAAATCCCCCCTCGCATAAACGGGGCCGATCATTGATGCGGAGGCCTTTGGAACCCCCCTTTTCCCTTTCGTTCCCCTTCTACCACGGTCCCAAACACGGTCCCGCCGAATATGCCGAATGCATATGTAACTCATGAATCGTAAAAGCGGAACGACGACGACGACGAATGGGCATGGGAGAATGGGATCTCGATCGGATCGGACACCAAACACTCGGAGCTTGTTGTCGGTGGCGTCGTGACATCGCACCAAACAGCGACGAGGGAGGATGGTCGCAACAAGCGCTCCCCTTTTCGTTGCTCCGAATGCCGTCAATGTTGCCTGGGGAAGGATTATCGGTAGCATGTTAAACCCCCCGGACTCCACAAACCGGAAAAGGGGGTGCGCACGCGTGTGTGCGTGTGTGGGGCCAGTGGAGACGCATACCCGTATCGCGGAAGTATCATCAATTGATTGAATCGAGAGGACATGCACAAAACGTTGGAAAAAAGGGGTGCGCGTCCCTTTTTTCGGTGGCCCCAGAGCAAGAGAGAGAGGTAAGTAGGGAAAGAGATCGAAGGAGTGTTCCATGTTGGGCCAGAACAAGGCTTAACATCGAGACCGGAGGAACAGAGAAAACATGGTGAAGGACAGAGGGAAAATGATGCCGAGTACAGCAGCGAACCCAGCGGTGGTGGTGGTGGTCGTGATCCGTCCGGTAAATCCGTTTGCTTCATGCTGTACACATATGCACGTATATGTACTCTGTCAGCAAAGCCGCTTAACCGGGACCGCTAAACGGAGTCGCTCCCGAGCCGCTCTGTCCGCCTGGAGCCAGCAAGTAACGTCGCGTAAGTAACACACTTTCCACTGTCGATGGTGGCGTGCACCGAGCAGGATTGATGATTCCGTAGCTCGCTCACAGAGAGACACCGAACCGGTTGCGGAAAGCGTTTCCGTCGGTGCCGGTTCTCTTCCCGCGGGAAATGGTACCCCTTCGGTGATGTAGTTTTAATGTTTATGATTTCTGTAAAACTTGTCGCTCCGATCGGGGAACTAATATTTTACGCAAGAAATGAAGGATAGCAGCCAATAACGCTGCAATATGAAGGCACTGATCAATAGATCCGGTGGATTCATTTTGTACAACAGCGATAACATGGGAAATGGGAAATTATTACCTTGTGCTGGAGCAACAAGGACGTTTCGGGATGAATTATGTTGATGGTGCACGGTGTATCGGGTTATGTTTCTATAGAAGGATGGATGAACACAATATTCAATCAATTCTCCTCTCCATGTTGTCGATAAATGATACAAGTATTAGTTTAATAATATGCACATTCGACAATGTAATATATTTACTTCTCTCTTAGAACAAAGCCATTGTTTGAAAAGGTTGTTTAATCAATGGTGGGAAAATTTAGGAATTTTAGGCATTAGATTTAGATTTTTCAATCAAACTATCAATAAATTGAAACTTTATATGTTTTTGCTGAAACAAAAACCCTCTGTACTCGGAGTTTTAATCATGTGCGATCCACAGATGCAGAATTTCTGATACATTTCATATTACGATGCTGCAACACTTTATAAAGCATGGAACAGTTAATACTTGGCCGCACAAAATAGGTCATATCTCCACCAAAAAATTACGTTTAATGAAAAGAAAGGTGTCATTTTGTAGGTTTTCTTATTGTTTTTAATAAGAAATATTGATGCAAATTATTCATTGGTTTTTTAATATGACTTTTTAAACTTTTACTTTGACATCATCCAAAAATGTTTGCACAGTACTATAGATCACATCATTTGCCCTTTTGTTGCACATCACCCTCATTTCATTTGGTTTTTATACATTCCTGATGTACTTTTTAAGTTTCCTTGTGATAATCGTCCAATAGAAATCGATGAAACGAAAATCCAGACATTTTTGTGGATTGATAGTTTTCCCTATGAAATCCATCTATTTGAATCAAATCATCATCTAATGGGCAAATTCATCTCCGTAAATAAATCAAACCCTTTCTTAACCATTCCCTTTATGATTGGCAAAGTAAATTTTTTGCCCGGTATTTTTCGAAACGCATTTTTACGTTTGTTGCACCGTCCATCCGAATGCACGTTCAACCAAACAAACAAGTGTTGCAAACACTTATTCATACAGCTTCCCTGCACGGATTTGGCCAATCAAGCTGCGCTCTAGGGCCCTATTTGGCTATTTTCTAGCTTTTATGACCTTAAAATTTTTTTAAAAAATATTTCCCGAACTGTTATGTCGACTGTCGTAATTTTTTGTTAGTGGAATCACGGTGAGAGATCCCATGTTTGTTGATTCACTTTTCTCTGCAGAATCGGACATTTGTTACACTTTTTTGGCTGTTTTATTTTGCTCAAATCAAGGCAAAAGTCCCACAATAACGTTTACATATGAGTTTGAAAAAATACCACTAAATAAACAGACTACAATGATTGAAACGCTGTGAACGGAATGGCAAAGTGACCACTAGGCGCGCTGCAATGATTTAAAAAAGCGGACAAATATTAACTGTTCCATGCTTTAGTAAGAATAACCTCTTTCTTACGCCTCTTAGGAATGAATAAAATCTTACGATCCAGTATCAATTATTCTTTAATCAAGTCGTAAGACTGTACTTGTGTATGTTGTTTACTGGCGCAGATCATAGAAGCAAAGGGATCGATTTTTATTGTCTCTGATTAAACATGAACAGTGTCAAGCCAAGCGCTTTTTATTTTAATTTCGAAACGCTAAACTATCAATTCTGAGGCTTATTGATAGTCATAGTGAAAGTAAGAAGCGTGTTTAAAAGTATGCCATATGCCTAAAATGTTAAAAATTAACATTATAAAGGTTCCACTACGATTGCGATATCGCCACATTGTAACTGATAATTTATATGTGGCTCCGATTCAAGATAAGGTGGCTACAGCTGAAAGATGCAGCAAATATTCTGCGCAACCTTTAACAAATTTCATTCTCCTTTCCGTTAAAAAGTATTATCACTTCCGGTTGAAAGCCATACCCAAAAATTCCTCCCTCCCGTCCACCGGCAACGGTTTCCATGTGACTCATACACTCGAAGCTGTCACACAGCACCAACAACAGGCGAAGACAGTGACTCAATTGCGAAGCGGCGCTTATGCAAGTACGGCGTACCCTCCGGTTTGGTTTGGTTCTGGCATTTCTCAAACCACTCACAAACCCGGAACCTCAGAAACCCGGAACGCCACATAGATACCACAGGCAAATTTATTCGAATTGGATCCAGCAGCAGCACGCAGCAACCGCTGCCTAGTTTCCGAGTTGGCCCAAATCTTTCTTTGTCTTGTCTGTCTCAACCAGAAACAACTGTGAAAACTCTGCATGTGTGCATGTGTGTGTGCGCGCGCGTGTGTGTGTGTGTGTGGCAAAGTCAAGACGAGCGTAACACGCACAGAGCTTGGCACAAGAGGCCGTGTGCCAGTGTCTGGTGTGCTGCTTTTGAGCTGGATGGCGCACAAGGCAACACATACGAGCACTGGCGGAACGACAGGGTTAGAGGCAGAAGCCGGAAAGGATGAATGCAGAAGTCAGCAGTTTCGGTTCGGCGTATCAGTGGTATGGGATTTCCTCAGAATATATGTATGTGTGCGTGTGTGTGCGTGCGGTTCCTTCTCCGTTCCACTTTCGTTGTCTCCCCGGTTAGGAGGAGGTTAGGCGGCAACAATGCGAAAGCTGTCCATTTCCCACACGCATTGACACTCCAAAGGCAGGAGGCAGAGACGTACTCGAGGCAAAAGCCATCGAAAAGTTCAAGCAGCACTCGAAGGGGTGGTTTGGCTTTTATCGAGCGTCCACCCCACACCATTCCTCGGCATCTTTTGCCTTCGCAGAATACTAGCACAAGCCCCGAGGGTTGGCGAGGCATAAGCGCTTCTCACTCACTTACTCACTCACTCACTCACTCACTCACTTTCACACAAAATGCTCTAAAACGATTGAATGACAAAGTTAATTCCGTTCGTCCGTGAAAAGGTGAAGGATAGTTATGCAAACCCGTAAAGATTCGCGACCGAGAGTCGGCGACTGGGCGCCTCCATCTGTTCCTCACCCTTCCCTTGAACCGCGCGGGAAAGATGTTTAAACTGGCGCGCTGTTGCCACCAAAATACGGATCGGCATTCGCCAAAACACACAACACCATTGCTACTACCGCTGCTGCTACGGCTACTTCGATGGTCGGGGGAATTGAATTATTGACAGCATCCGTCGTTGCGCCAGGGGTTACTAGACCAGGGTGCGCGCCTCGGAAAAGGGCCATACATTTTAATGATATTTGATTTAGCTTCGAGCCCACTCCTTTGCCTGCATGCGCCACACAACCAACCGACCCCACAACCAGCCCACCAGGGAGGGAACGCAGATGGGATTCATTAATTTTCCGCGCTACAGCGAACGCTCCGGGAGCACCATACGGTGCCAGAAAGAGAGAGTAGGCGAGAGAGTTACCAGGCCGTGCCAGTGTGTGTGTATGTGTGACTTGGCAGGCTCATAATTCACATTCGGCGGCATCGCGGCAATGTTGCGAGCGAGGCCGCTTTTTTAACTCCGAAAATCAAATTTATCTTCAATTTTCCGCCTCTGTATTGCTGGTGCAAAATCAATCAACTTTCAATGTGAAGGTGTAGAGCTGAGCTGAAAGAGAAAAAAAAGCTCTGCAGTTATCTTATTTTTTTTTTATTTTCACCGGCTTGCTCTCTGTTTTTCTCTCTCTGTCTCTCTCTCACTCTCTCTCTCTCTTTCTCTCTAAAGCGCTACTGTTCGTATGCAAAATGGTTTCATGGAACAGTTGGAACAATAAAACGCGCGAACACGACGACACCGACAGTTGGTGCCGTCGCAACACCGAACACTGACAGAATAATCTTGTAATAATACGGAACGATAGGAAACGGACAACAGAACGGACATGTTCCGTGAAATCCACGCACCGTTCCCGCGATGGTTCGACTGACTGTAACATGTATTTATTCTTCTTTGCCCGCTGGCCTCTCGCCGCGGACTGTGACTATGTTGCTCCGGTATTTGCATATGTCATGTTATTAATTGGTTATTGTAACAATCGATCCTTCGTAGTGCACTGACGACCCTAACGCGACCGGCCAGCGCGAATGAGGGTCAGGCGGTCAAGGAAGGGTGGTCGCAGAGGGCGATTAATTGAATTTTCCCCTTAATGAATTTGCAGCCACCGTGTCCCACCTAGGTTGTATGTGTGCCGTTTGGTGTGCGCTGTATTGGCTTATCAGTGGCCTGTTACCGGACATTCGGAGGTTGGATCCTCGTGGGTTTTTCTTTTTCTGTGGAAACGAATTGAACATTGTAACTGTTCGGTGCGGAGTCTTCTGTTCCGTACCACGGTCAACATTAGGCCCCCGGGAAACGCGTAGCGAATGGGCAGCGAGTGCCGCAACACACATTCACTTAAAGCTCTGTTTTGTTTCAGTGTGGTGGTGGTAGTGCTAGAGGGCTTTAATCGCTTCGCAAGTAAATGCGCTCAGCACGAACTATAATTAAATCCACGTTTCGTTCCGCGGAAGTCCTTTCGTCCTCGTTCTCTTTTTTTCCTTCTCTCTCTCTCTCTCGTTGCTCCTCGCGCACACGGCACGCGCCATGTTTGTCATGTAAACTTGGAAAAGAAAAATCATTTTTAATTAAATTAAGTGCCGAACGTGAGCGAGCTGTGGCCTGAGCTGCTGTCAAAGAGTCAAGTAGGCCAAGCCGTGCGCACCAGCCTGCTTTGCAGACACACACACACCACACACCGCACGTAGCGGCTATGTGTGCACCACCCACCGGAACTGCTCACATATTTCCGCCCGCTGGGCATTTGTTTTTCTGTATTTGATTTTCCCTATTTGCTGGCAAATAAATCCCCACCCCGGAGGGGGGGAGGAAGTAATGCCCAACCCACCGAAAACTGCATCCTCGTGGCACGTGAGGCGGAAAATATTGTTCGCTCGCACCCCACGGAAGGGTGTGTGAGGAGAGGACCGTTAATTACCGAAGCATATTTTACGACATTTTTTAACGTTCCAGGCAGCAGGCAGGAGGTACCATCAATAGCGCAGTAGCTCGAGCTTGGAAATGGAGAAACTTCTCCAAAAAACCAAAAAAAAGGAAAACGAAAACGCAATGCGAGCGTTTCTCACACACACACACACAGAGACCGCACACAGATGGTGCTGCGTCCCCCGGAGCAGAGCGCACCAAGAGCCAAGAGAAAATAAGTTTTTCCTCCATTCCTTTCCCTCTCTTTTCCGGGAGTTTTTGGTTTGGTTAGCTTGTTCCCTTCTCAGCCCAAAAAAAAAAACCACAGCACGTTCCGCCGGTGGCCCCACGACCGGCAAAGCACACGCTCATCTTCCGGCGCACTGGCGGCTGCTGCATAATAGAAGATTTACAAACTTTGGTCACCGCCGGTTTTCTACCCGAAACGGAACACGGACAGCGAAGGGATGGGTGGTGTGCTTTCTGGCTCGATCTGAAAATGATGATAAAATTTATCACCCTCCGAGCAGCAGCAGCGGCACCGGCACCGGCATCGACACCGGGTACTAACAGGAGGCAACGTTAGCCAGTAGCAGCCTTCCTGCGGCCAGCGACGCACCGAAATTCGACACATGCGCCGCGACGTGGTCGGTGGTTGTCGGTTGCCCATGTTTCAATGTTTTCCAAGATAAATTTCACTCGACAAGTGCCGAAAATAAATGTTCCCCTCGCGCCCACGGTGTCGTTGGTGGGTGATCAGGGTGTGGTGGGTGGCACAAACCCCCCACTCTACACCCGCACCCCGGGTGATGGTTCCCCGGGAGAGTTATAAAGCAGCAACGAGCGGTAGCGGACACCTTCTCGCGCGACACTTCGGTCCCTGGGCCCAGCGATGGCCTCCAAATTTATCGATAGTAATAATGGCCGCTGGTGGGCAACAGCTGACGCCCGTAAAACCGGGACCCGGGGCTCTCGAAACTCTCGAAACGAAATGATCCCGATTCACCTGCTTCGGTGGCTTCGTGTCCCTTCGAAGTACTTTCCGACCATCTGAGTACTAATGTGACGAGCGCGCACACACACACACACGTATAGGCTGACAGGTGATGGAATGGTCCCCCCATCCCCGAATGCCACGCATTTCATCATCATCTTCGTACATTCGGGCAATACCATCAGCATAGCGAGTGAACAGTGCTGCAACTTTTGAAATGAAATATGCTGCTTGTGGGATAGTTTTCGTTTTGTTTCTTCCTCGTTTTTTTTTTCATTTTTCGAACCAAGGGCCTGGTAAACTTGAAATGTGTTTCGCCCCGGATTCCGGAGTGTTTGCAATCCTATTTCCTCGCTCGGAAACGTTACTTTCTCTCTCTGGTGCGCTCGTGTTTCAAAAGGATTCTCGCTTCTTCACTCAGTGAAAACGGCCACGAAACGCGCCAAAGGAAGCGCTTTTCGCGGAGAGCAACGAAACCGTAACCGGAAAACAATCTTCAACGTCATCGTCGTCGTCGTCGTCGTCGCCGGTTGTTTACTGAAGCCCGTGCCGTGCCGAGAGAGACGTCGGTGATAGTGATGGCTGTAACTAAAATTGAAAAAGATGATTCAAACGAAACACTATTCCCATCCATCCAATTTGCATTCCTTTGCGCTCGCGAAATCAGATGCACGATCCCCCTCCCGGGTGGCTTCTCTGCCACTGGTTGTCTCGTTCCTCTAAGCGGCGATCCTTTTACCACGGCATGGCGCACGGCTTCGGCACAGCAATTGAATGAATGTACATTCCATTCCATTTCGTTCCGTTCCGTTCCATTCCACTTCAAATTATGCCTCACTCACTGACTGAATCCATATTTACGTCCGCAAATAGCACCGGAACCTCGAATGCAAATTTGTGCGTCGCGTGTCACGTTGGTGGTGCGTTGGTGGTGAAGGCTTTCATTTTTGGCGGGACCAAAATAGCACTGAGCCCCCCCCGCCGCAGATGATTTGAACGCTAAAACCGTTCGCTAATCGATCCTCAAGCACCAGCACAGAAACAACGAAGCTTTTCTTAACGTCAATCTGGTTCAAAAAGCGAACCGAACCGAACGTGGCCGTCCGCACGAATCGTTGCCTCGAGTTTGATAACATTCTTTATGCGCACCGCCTCTCTCCCGAAAAGCCTGGCGGATGCCACTTCAAACTGAAATTCCATTAAATGTTTGTCTTTCAACCGCCATCCTTTTTCTACTTTTCCTCCTTTTCCTTCCAGTGATCCAGCCGCGAGTTGCACGTTAAGCCTTTCGCCTGCTTCGACCTGCTTGGAGCTGCTGCTGCCCGAAGAAGGACGCGAGAAGTTTGTTCAGCTTCGGTAAGTATTCCTCTTAACGTCATTCACCGAGCACAACGGAGGAGGCGATGTCCCTCGCCATCACCACCACCATCATGGCCGCGCGCAAAAGCGAAAAACACGAATCATCAATCCCTCATCGCTTGAAAGGTTCCGACACTCCACACTCCGCTTGTTGATGCTGTTGCTGGCTGGCTGGTTGGCTAGCTTCCTGAAAACTGTCATCTTCGTTCTTCGTTCGCACACACCAGCAGCCACTACTTCTACTAGTGCCACGTAGAATGATGTAAAATGGGGTTTTGATAAAACGCTTTCGCGCGAATCTTTCCAATGTTCGTGACTTTTGCCTCCGTTTCTTGCTCCAGTCTTTGCTGACAGGCTTCAGCAGCACTCTGCGCTTGTTTTTCCTCTTTGTGCATCAACGGAGCCAGTGCCCATTATTGTTGCTACGATGCATAAGCTTATGCCGCGGTCGCAGTAGCCTTCGCCTTCGCCGTCGCCATCGTCCCTTCTTGATGAGTGAACAGAAACATTCTTCACGGCACTAAATCAAAGCGGATGAAATGCAATAAAGTGAAGCATATCCAAAAAGGGAGGATATGCAAATGCCGTGCAATTCATAATGGCAACTCATTGAAATGTTGAGTGCGAGAGCGCATTCTTTCCGATGCGATGGAGTTCGCTTTGAACTAACGCTCAACGCTCAACGATCATCGCATTCAAGGGCGAGTCAAAGCATCAAGGACTCTCTCGCTCTCTGGCGCATTTATCAATATACAACGCATAAAGCATAAATCCTCGCGATAAGCAGCGGAGTGAGTGAGCAACAAGGGAACTAGCTAGCGTGCGCGGCCGGGAGGACCGAGGTGACGTATCATTTCATAAAACATATTTTACCACTTAGACTCGTCTATCGTCGCCCTCCCTGCCGGGGCGCACGCTTTTGGAGTGGTGCGAAAAGGATCATAAACAAAGTTTATCAGGCAATTTCTTTCGTTGCCTGCGTCTGCAAACTCTTTTCTGCTTGTTCTTCTTCTGCTTCTGCTTCTTCTGGTGCCTTCTGGACCACTCCTCGATAGCACAGCCCCGTGATGGGCGATGGTGTAGTTTTGGAAAAACTGTTTTCTTTGCTATCGCAAGTCGAGTTGTCACACAAAGGACACACAAAGGGCGAGTGGCACGCCAGAATCAGAAGTGAAACATTAATGTAACCGTAAGTTTTTGGCTTGTCTAGACGGGCAATAATTCTTGGTGGCGGCGGCGGCGGCGGCGGCGTCGGTTTCGGTTTCCACTCTCTAACTTTGTAAACAATGAACTCCGCAGCAGGCAAGAACGAAACAAAGCTCGGCGACTCCGGTGGCCAAATTGGTTTAATCAGTTCCTTTGTCATGGACCACATTGAGGTTTAAGAGGTGGATAAGCACGATGCAAACCGCAGCGCGGTGCATCCACGGAAAGGTAACAGTCGTTGTATCGCTCACTGTTCTTTTTTCCTCGTGAATGGCAGACAACAAAGTTACAACACACACACACAGCCCGATACCGACCTAGCGGGACCATAAATTGCGGATTATGCTCACATTCCAACCAAACCAAACGCTGCTACTAGCTCTGTGCACCGTTCCCGGACTCCGCGGTACGGTACGGTACAGCATATACATATTTACATAAACTGTCCTGCACTCACGGCGCAGCAGTCCATTCCGGCTGCTAAAGTGCGATACCACTACCACTAAAGAGACAGCATGCAAAAGGACATCGCATGTCCAAAATGTGACCCCAACTGGAGGCTGACCGCGCTGGCATCCAGACTATGCTACATCCACGACACAGAGACAGAGAGGAAGAGAGATATATTGAAAGAAAGAACAACGAAATCGATTTCCACTGAACCAAACTCTCGAACACATTCCGGCGGACAGGTCAACAGACACACGTGTGTATACACATGTCAAGCCGGACAGACAGTTATTTCTGCTGCTGTTGTTGCTGCTGCAATGGTCTTTGTAGTTCCCAAAAATCGGCACAAATTGACCATGGCTCGATGGTTAGCTCGTTGCGTCGATGTCATTGTGCAGTAAATGGACATTATCGTCCGAGATCGAGGTCCAGTTGTTTTGGTGTTTCGATGAACAGCAAACAAGCCAAAACACAAAAAAGGGAAAATTCAGATTCCGCCACCTAGAGCGAGATAAAGAGAAACACTGAGTTTGACAGCAAGCAAGACAGGAATGGAAATGCCAACTAGATCGTGTTCCAGGATAGTTTTGAGTTCGAGTCCGCCTCCGGAGCACTCTGGCGTACTCGGCTGCAGTACTACGCTCGGTGGTCTCGGTCAGCGCTTGGTCGGTCGTGCATTCCGTGGGAAATTGAGATCGAGTACTTCGAGTAACTCGAGTATCCTTGCTCCTGGTGGTAACCCTGCAGCTTGATTAGAACGCAGACTATCGGCTGCCGTCCTCCCTTTTGATGACCCATTTCTCAAAAACTCTCGAGTGTGTTAAATTGGTCACTGCTCCTCCTTTGGTTGGTTGGAATTTTCCCCATTTTCCCAGGATGTGGTGCGTTATGACACTCTGGCCTGGTTGGCAAGCACTGTCCGCTTGGGGAGACTAGTGATCGACAACGAGAACGGCTTTGTCCTTTTTGGGGGGAGACATTTTTGGCATAAATTCCAGGGCAAGGCCGTTGGCAAGGATTTATTCTGCAGCGTACAAGGAATAGCTGGCCATGCCGGCGGCCATGGTATCCATGGTGTGTTGTGCAAGGCTGTCCGTTTACTGTGTTACGATGATAAATACACGCACATACACGCTTTCGAGAGAGTCAAGCAGTATGGTGGTGGTGATGGTGGTGGTAGTGGTGCCGATAATCCGCTTTACTGCGTGCCGTCCATCGTTTGGTATCGCCTTTTTCCCCCTTCCGATGCTTGGAACCTTGCTGGGGACCGTGAAGTGTGTGGGAAAGGCGAGAGAACCGCTCTCTTCCAATCACTTAGAGGAGCTTTTGGCAAGTCCACCACCACTCGACCGCCGGTCCTTTCTTCTTCCAACCAACCAAACAATTGGCCACCAACTGCTGCAAGGCTCAGTGGTACTACTACACTCACTGCTGACAAGCACTGATCCGCACAAAGAGAGGATGAGGGAAGGGGGAATTGAATTTTCCAAAGCGTTGCAGCAAGAACGCGAAGCAAACTTTCCGAATTGACGCAACAAGAACAAGTGGAAGCGAAGGAAGAAGAGCAGATCGCCCAGAAGACAAATCGCTCTCTACTTTGGCCCACTGTCGAGTGGATGGAGCATCCCATCCCATCCCATGGTGCTGTGCTGCGGAATGCATGCAATCTCTGCCAGTACCACCATCCGGATCCGGAGCTGGCTGGCTGGCTGGCTGGTACTACTTTGGACACCTTGACGGATGGGGAATTCCCCGTTCGTGATTTGCGTGATTTTCCCATCGGAGACGCAACTGCGCGCGCATCTTTTCGATTTTCGTTTCGATCGATACGACCCAAAAAAGGGATCCTGTGGGTTGCTGGCTCCATGGCCGATGGCCAGACGCGAAAGTTCTAAGCCAATACACGGGTACATGGATCCATCCACCATCAATCCATCATTCTCTCTCACAGTGTATGTGTTAGGTTTCATTAGAACCTCCATGGGGGATGGATTTCAAAATTCAAATGAATATCGTCGAACGGAGCATCCATTTTGACCCTTCCATTTGTCTCATTTGGGTTCTGCTTTTGGGAAGCTGTCCTCCTATTGCCAGATGCAAGAGCCAGAAACAACTATTAATCAACATGGCCGCGTGGCCACGTGAGACTGCGGCCATCTTTCGCCAAGAAGACGGGACCCCATCTGGCTGGCTGGTTCCGTTCCGTTCCGTCATCAGTCAGTCCGGCAATAAGGTCATCATCTCATCAACGATTCCAGTCAGGTGTCACCACCACCATCATCTTCGTCGTCGTCATCGTCGTCGACACCGGCTGCTGCGATCTTGTGGATTTTCGTAGAAATGATTTTCCCTTAGCCTAAAGTTCCTTGTTCGTCCGAGGCGTGGCCGTCAAGCCACAAAAGTCCTTCGTAAGTTTCTCTTCAACCTTCGCCCCGGGGGTGCATGACGATGCTTACAGAAGTTACAGAAGGTTGTAACGTCGTCGTCATCATCATCGACGCCGTGCTGGGGAGGTTGGTTTGTTGGTGGAAAACAAAATCGATCAAGCGGAAAAAATCATTAAATTAATCCCTTCATCCCCGGGGACCAGATCCCCTGCCCGGGGGGTGGAGAATTTAAATCTGGCCAGTTTTACGGTCCACCGGAAGTTGGAGCACCCCTATATTCAAGAACTCTGTGCTGGTCTGGGATGTAGAACAGCACTTCACCAACCTGGGCCGGCCGGAACCCCGTGGTCCGCCGCCGAGGAAAAGTTTCGTTCGAGCACTTCGCTCGAAAACCAACCCTTACCGGTGCACCGAGCATAATCAAGTCCTGTTCGTACTGTTGCAGAAAGGGGGGGACACAACGGTCCTGAGACGGTTATTGACAGAAGCGAACGGAGCGTGATGCATGGCGGAAGCGAAGGGTTCTTTTGGTCATCGCTTTTACGAAAATGTCCGCTTCGGGACCGGCACCGGGACCGCCGCTGAATCATCCCCGTTCGTTATTGGTCCTTTTATTCGCTTCCGTGAATCACGGTTAAAAAAAGGGCTTCGAAGTTCCCGGACAAATGAAGTACCTCGATGACGAAGAGTGTTTATGTTGATGTACGGAGTGTGAGAGAGAGACGGGAGTTTTCAGTAAGCAGATGATCTAATTAGCAAATCCAAGCCGTACTTTGCAATGGGTCAGTGGTTGTCGTTGCCGTCGTGGTTGTTGTTGTTGTGACCACGCAAACGAAATGAATTATCACTCGAAACCGGGATTGCGGTCTTCGGATTGTGCGCTTCAAATGATGCTGATTGGCATTCGGAAGCCGCACTTCCACTTGTAGACCGCCAGCGTTGTTACATTAAGCATCACATTTCAATTCACCGGGCAAGCTCTTCATCAACAAAAAAAAACACACAGCGCGAGAGAGAGAGAGAGAGAACAGCCCGGTAGATAGGAAGTAAAATGATCCGCCGCACTCGCCACCGAATCGAAGTGTGCTGCGGCCGCTCAAATAAATGGCCCGAAATGGATCATAAACATCCTGTCAAAATTAACGAGCCAATTCAGCGGCCGGGTCGTCGTACGCGCGTGCCTTCGTCGTCGCCGGTCCACTATACGAACCAAACATCGCTCGTGGCGCTGTTCCTGGCACCGTCGGTCCGGCGCATCGTTACACTTCATCGGAACATCGTCGTTCCGAGGCCAGGATACAAATCGCCTCAATTATACTTCGTTCGCACAGTTTGACGTCTAAAATGATCCCTCCTCCGATCCCGCTCCTTCCGATTCGTCTACTACGCGAAAACTTTCCAGATCGCTCGCGGGGCATGGCCAGCGCCACAAAATCAAATTATGATACACGAGCGAATGAGAGAGAAAGAGAATGGGAGCGAACGGACACCACTCCACATCCAGCCACCAGAAGACCAGAAGAAGGCGATGAAGAAGCTCAATTATCGTGAATTTTTATCGACGAAACGAGCGGTCGAGCTTTTTGCGGTGAACCAAAATGGTGAACCAAAGTGGTCCGGTGGCCGAGAGTGGATCGGCAAGAGGGCGAAACTCAAATTAATCGAGAATTAGGAATGGATACCAAGCGATGACCTACACGTTGCCAGCGAGGTGTTGTTGTTAAGATGGTTCGAAAACTTTGGCAAGTTATTATTATTAAGCCATCGGTATCGTCGAATATCGAACCGAGATCCATTTCAAGGGGGGGTAGTTTTACCAATTGGATCATTTGTCATCCTGCTGTGTCCACGATAGTGCTATGAAATGGTACTCCTGGGGAATCACAGTCCCATTCTCCGAGCATCGTTGCATCGATGCTGCAAATGCAATCCACCGGACAGAGAACGCCAGCCAGGAAAGCAAGGACCACCTGTGGGGTGTGTCCGTCCTTCGCTTTGAGCGAGTTCGCTGGCGGCGGTGGTGGTGGTGTCCTCAAAAATTACAAATGACGCAATGGAATGGACGCCGTGCTGCTTCGGAAACGAAAAACGGAACACCACGGAACAGGATACCGGGCACCGATGGAAATAAAAACCACTTGATGCATTATTTATGAACGCGCCGCAGAGCGGAAAAGTGAAAAACGGATATGCTATTTATGTACAGCAGCAGAAGAGGAAGGAGTAAGGAGAGAGGGTTAAAGCGATAGTAATCTTCTCTCCACTACTTTAGCGCCCGATCTGCGTCCCGTCTCGACACACGCCGCGGAACCGCGCGGCGGTCAAGCGCGAATAACCCCTGAATGTAGGCAATTGGCATAGCAGCAGGGAGGCGCCTACTACTGTGTTGTGTTCCGGCAGGCGCTCGTTAACTGACCACAATCGACCACCGCCGGGGGATTCGCCACGGGACGACGCTTTGGTCGCGACACCCCGCTCCTGTCCCCCCTCCGGGGGATGTGATGTGTGTACGGACACCGACACCATATTTCACCCAGCACCACACTCGGCACCAGCTGCGGGGCACTTGTCGCGATAAATTCGGTCCGTGCGCGAAGCCCCGAGGAGAAATAGGAGGAGAAGGAGGTGTCCAAATTTATGCACATACCATCGGTGGTGGAGCAGAGAAGAAGGATGAGTGTTCCTAGAAGAGACCACACATGGCGCCGCGTTGTGCTCGTGTTTCGTTATCTTGCCGGGCGCGTCGCTTTGCTTTTCACTGGCGGCTCCACTGGCGGGTGGTGGCAACATTTTCCGGATTTCCCGCCGCGCCGCGCCCGGGCAAAATTATACAGCTCCCAGGGACGACAGGGACAAGTCTATTTTTCCTTGCTCTGGCCCTGGCACAGCATGGCGTTGGTTGGTGCAGCAACGCAATCCGGACGACACGGCATATCCTCCGACACCGCGTTTGACACGTGACAGCAGTAACCAGGCTGTGGCTGTGTGTGCGTTCACGATGTCCGCATCGATCACGTCGGTCGCACGGTCGGTCTTTTGTGGAAAACAGCCGCGGAAGCGCTCCGAGCCGAGCGCCCCGAGCAGCGCCTCCCCCGAATGTATGCAAAACCGGGATAATGAGATCAGCGTGTCGGAGTCCGAAGTCCGAATCCGAGGACGGTGACCGGTGTACGTTCCGTGCAATAAAAAAAAAAAGCCGGACGGATACTCGCCGGACGGTGGGTAGAGTTCACTGATTGAATGTGGTCAGACAAATAAACATGTTAAGGACAGGTCCGGGCCCTCGAGGTCGGGGCTGCCTAACGCGGGCTATCATAACATACAAAAAAAACACACTCATCGTCGTCCACTCGTGGATGAGCGGATGCGTTCGAGATCGAGTTGCACGTTTCTACCGCAATGGCCACACACACACACGCTGCTGGTGTGTCACCTGGTAAACTCAATTTGGTGCGATGACCGCGAGCTGCGAGGATACGAGGTCCTCCTGACACCAACCCCCTCCGTTTGTTGGTGGTTTTAATGTTTGTGTTCCCGGGGAGGTGATACCCTCCATTTTATCAATCCCTTTCCCTCCTCTTATCGTCGGTTGACGTTCCAGTTCTCCCGGGCAACCGCGGTTCAATCATTCACAACCCGTGGCTGCCCGTGGCTGTGTTAATTGGCGATCGTTTCCGCGGAAAACTCACCACCAATCATGCATTTATGGAGCAAAAAATATAAAGGGATGGACAAAAAAAAAGCCCCGAGGCCCGGGAGATCGGGATAAAAACTTTCGCAACGCAGGAACGATGCGATGCGCTGGACAAATAACTGTTCAGCCGGAAACTCCCGAGACCGACCAACACCGAGGACTCCGAGGATCAGCGAGACGCAAGGAGAGCAAAATGGAGAATTTAACAACTTTCTTCCATTGAATGGAGTTGTAGAGCAGAGCAAAAGGGTCGATAGATAGCCAGCCTGTGTGTGTGTGGCGTAGAGGAGTGGAGTGGCCAACATCGAAAAAAAAAACTACTTAATTACAACTTATCTCCGGCTTCCGGGACGACGACGACGACCAACGTTGACCGCGGTCACGGCACTGGACGCATGGATGCTGTCCAAACTTTGGGAATCTCGACCGTGCGGACGCACACGGACAGCGCGGACGACGAGACGGGCACGAGAGATGGTAATTAGTGATAACTGAATTTAAATTAAAAGAATGAAAGATTTCCACGCCCGCACACAATGCTCCTATCCAAAGCTCGCTTTTCCTTGCTCTCTCTCTCTCTCTCTCTCTCTCTCTTTCTGTTTCTCTCTCTGTTTGCGACCACTGCTCTCTGTTCTACGCCGTAGCGCCATGGTCAGCATAAGCGTTCCCGAGCGATGCAGCATTTTTTCTCCGAAATTTTCCGCCATTTTTTTTGTTTTTCCGTTGGTGAAGTTGTACCTTTGGCCACATTCTCTCGTCCCCTCTCGCCCTTCTATACGAGCCACCGTTTGGTTCGGAATGATTTGTTCACCGAAAAATCACGCGATAATTCACCACCACTGGGTGGTAGTAGGGTGGGTCGTTGCCCACCACCCACCGCGACCAATTAGCAAATTGTGATTAATGCTGAACGAGCAAGTTCGTTGCGCCGCTACTCTATTTACCGTTCTCTCTGTATATGTGTGTGTGCGCGCGCGCAGAGTGGTCCTTGTGGTTTTTAATTCACTTTTCAATTGAATGATATGGCACAGTGAATACCGGTGACCGTACAGAAGTGCCGCCTGTTTGCCTTAGTCTAGTAATGCCAGCTCGCGCAACGTACGACATCACGACGATACTTTAAATTAACACTACCCCAAAAATGAGGATCCCACATTAAACGGTTGCTCCGTCAAACAACAACCAACCCAAACCAAACCCAACATCCTGCACCGGATGTACTCCGGATTCGCTTCTTTTGCATTTTCTTTTTCCATGATACATTCCCGCGAAAATCCTTCGAGTGCGCTTGCCCTTTTTGCGACGTGCTGGTACGGCTGGCGAAAAAGACAAGAAACAACATCGCGGGCAAAGGTTGGTGCAGGATACCGAACGTCAGAGTTGCTTCTACGCTGCTGCTTCTGAGAATAGGACGAGGGTTTGGCCGGCTAAGAGCTACAGTAAGCTTAGGCTATCACGGCCATCAGGGTGCGATGGTGTCGTGATGGAAAAGTTGGTTCATAATTAATTTCACTTGCCAGACTATACGCAATACGCTGCTCGTTCGTCTCATATCAGCAGCAGCAGCACGGGCACCGGAGATCGCTTCATCGTGACGGTGTGTGTTACGCTGGAATGAAATCGGATCAAATCTGTTTCGTCTTTCGTGAGCAGAACCGTTTGCTTCGGCTGCTGCTGCTGCTGATACGCTCTAACTTGAGACGTCGCATCATATAGCCAGCACTTGGTTTGGGGGGAAGAATGCACTTAATTTGTTTGTATTGAACGAAATTATAAAAACTTCGTGAAATAATCCACACCGTCCAAACAACTATATTCGCTTACTGCAGTTCAATCGATCCGCATTTGAAGACAATGCGAATCCCTTTATATTAGCAACTCAGCAAATGAATTATAACAAATGTGGATTTTATCGTTTCTGAACAACATATCCTTTATGTGCAGGATCTATATACAGTCTGTCCATAGCTCAAGAAGGAAGTTGTTTTAGAATAATATTACAACCGTGATATTTCGATGATTCCGCTATAGATGATTGAGTGAGATGATGACATTTTACAATTTAGTAATATTGGATATGCCTCAAACCAAAACCACTATCGAATTACGAAAACATACATGTAAGATACGGTCAGTTATACAATCTCTCCATAATATTGACTTATGTGCTCCAAAATACTTGTAATGGGTTAGGTGAATCTTCAGGAGCAACTGAGTTCAGATATCCCTGTTGGCAAAATGTTACGGCAATAGTCCGCAAATCCTACATTTCTTAACAGATGAAACATCTGCTCGGATTTTTTTTTATATCTTCCGTACACGTGCAACTTATCTACATTTTATACGCAAATATACTTCTCGAAAGGACAGTCTATTCCCGGATACCCTTGTTTCACCCCTTTGATAATTGTTGAGCTTCGTACCGATGATCGATTTCCGAAGAAACAGCATCCTCGTTATCTGCTATTTTGTATTAGTCTTTGAAGACTCAAAACCCGGGATGGATCTGTACAACAACCCATTACAAATTCCTGACAATACTGAAGCAGAAATACTGAGCAGACTTGTTGAAATTGCATCCCCAACATGCCAATCAATCAGATAAGTGTGGTCTTTAAAAACCACAACGCTCCAGAGAATATCAACAACCAAGATCCATGAGTTGGATGCATGCAGCTAGCAAGACAAGCAGTAAAGATGTGTAATCAGTAGAGATTTCTCTTCAATGGATTTATCTATGGATCCAACTCACTGGACTAGATTGAGTGATTGTTTCCTGCCCTACAACCACTTCATCATAAGCTGCTAGCAATTCGCATCCTAGAGCAATGCTGTGGCAATTGTTTAGCTGGAAAGTGGAGCCAATTAAAAAAATCCAAGGAACACAGGATAAGCAAATCTCAAGTTTCTCTCGGGATCTACTTAACTCCCGGGACCTTATAACAAGAGCCATGAAATGATACTGCAATGATTCAGACAGCATCTCTCTATTCTTGTCAAGGCCAACTCGACTGCACCTCCCTGGATCTCTAACGCTTCCACCATGGCACCATCCATAAATGATCTACATCCCATTTTGTTTTTGCTTCGACATTTGCCATGCGAACGAAAAAAACAAAAAAAAAAAACAAACTCTCATTCATTCTTAATTGAAACCAGCCCCGGGGCCATCGCGAAATTAAGTAAATAATAAAATAAACGTTCACTGTCGCACGGGTCGCACTTCTTCTTCTCCCGCTCCGTTTTGCCATTCCCTTTTTTTATTGGACAAAATGTATGCAAAATTTATTTAAATTGCACTTGCCGTCAGCATCGAAGCTCATCAGGAAAGGGAGGGATGGCGTGATGGCAATAAAATTTATCGTTAACGCCACCACCACAGGCAATCTGCAGCATGGTCGCGAACGCAGCGCAAGCAACAACACGCATCGACAGCCAGTGCAGCAGCAGCAGCAGCAACATGGAATTGGAAAGTGTTTCGCGCATTATATCAACGCGCATTTCCCCATCAAAACCCGGAGGGGGGTGGGCCCAGTCACCGCAGTCGCTGGCCGGAAGCAGAATCGGAGAATGCTCCAAACAGAACTATATACTGCTGCTCCAGGCATTTCATTCCCGTCCTGTTCTGTGAGTGAGAAACACCTCATTTAATGGGCGCGGAGCAGTAGTAAATGGGTGAAAATGCGGGGAAAACAAACAGAAACGAGTCAACAGCAAAGCATAATAAGCCATCTCGCACCGGGGAAACACAAACGGCACAAACAAACGCACACAGACACACACAGGACACAGGACACGGAACAAAACAAAGGCGCGTCGTCGCAAAGAGTGACAAGAGGCTCAAGAGGATACGATGTAAGCGGTAGCGAGGGTTACGGTACGGTGTAAAATTGGGTAAAAAGTGAGAACGAGCGCAAAGCAGGCCACGGGGAACGAAGCAGGCCACGGTGTTCCGCCGGTTTTTCTGCCGCCAAGAGGGTGTCCTCGTGTCCGGTTTCATTTCGTTAGGATAATTTATGTGTTTTAATTAGACTTCGTGTCAGCGGAGTTCAAACAGTGGCCACACAGCTCCAGCCGGCCGTTGTGTGAGTGTGTTTGTGTGTGTGTGTGTTTGGGTTGTTGTTGCCATAACGAAGCTCAAGAAGCCTTAAAACCAGGCCAGAATTCCGATATGAGACCGGGGAAGGGGCGTATCCTTAGGGATTCCGGTGAACTATCCCCCCCGCGTCCCGGGAAAACTAGCCCCATCCGGGAGGGGGAGGGGGACGAGATATAAAAACATTGGATAATCTGCTTTCACCCGGGATTTCGCGTGCCAACGAAGGACGGCAACAATCCAACCGTAATCCGGCTCGTGAACGATTAACATCAACAATCGGGGTTAGCATGTGTGTGTGCTGGTCATGCTACGCCAGGTTCCTTGTGGTTCCCTCTCTCTATCACACATACGAGCACACACACACCAACATCCGTAAATAGCTCGCCCTTCTTAAGCTCGCGCTAACCACCAGCGACGCGAGCTGCTTGGCGCGTTACGCTCCAATCACGAAATCACTGATTAAACGAAGTGGTATTCAATTAGTGTCCCGGTGTTTAATACATGTGGTGCCCCACACACACACACACACACACACACACTGTAGTAGCGCAGGTATACCCAAGGATACCGGTTTGACCGACCCAAAAGCACGTCGCAAGTGGAGTCTAATCCTTTGCGTGCCAGCACCAGTGCCCGTGATTTCCACCAAACGCTCGGCAGGATTACACCGCACATTCCCGGTGGCAAGTAAATGAATGACGACCATTGTGTAAAGGCGTCTCCTCTCCCCCCCCCCCCCCCCCCACAAACACCCAGTTACACCAGTTAGGACCTTCTAGCTATTGCGATTGGAGAGGACGACTGTTACGACTCCGACTCCTGTTGCGGTTTTGGGGAATAACTGTGATTATTATCAGCGTTTCCAATTATGCTAATTAGATCAATAAATTACTGCCTCATCGAAATGGTGCCGGACCGGGCCGGGCCCCTCCCTTACGAGCCCTTCTTCCCTTCGCACCAACAACGTCGCTGGCACGGTCACACACACACACACACTGGACGGGCCACTGTGTACTAGAGACGCTAGACCGGGCGATAATTTCCGGGCGAGCGGTAGCATAATTGGCTTATTGTGTTGCAAACCACAACCACCACCACCACTGGGACGAAAAAAAGCGGTCCCAACGACCCGATCCCTGGATTCATCGCCAACCATCATAATCATCGTTCAATCCCTCCTTCTATACGCCGCCGGTTCGTGTTTATCTGTGTCCTCAGCCCGGGCCGGAAAGCGAAACCAGAGGGCCTCCTCCCAACCAACGCAGGACGATTGTCATATTTTTGCACCCTCATCAACTCATCCCCGGGTGGAACATCGCAAGTCAATCGAATCGAGCCATTCGCCATCCCCGGGCAATGTCACCTAGCTAAGCAAACACACACACACACCCTGGGGGGAATAAGAAGCGTAACCTTCCTCCTTCTGCTCCACCTCCGGGGATCTTGGCAGAGTGGCAGAAGCGCTGGCTGAGGGAATCTTCTTCGTAAAATCACTTCCAAATAACGCAACGTCAGCAGCGCAAACACAAACGATTCGTAATTGGATTGTGTGCCGTTGTGTGGACGGAAAAGGGGGTTAGTGTGCCCAAGTCCATGTGTGTGTGTGTGATTGTAGTATTGTGCGTCGTTCTTGAAAGCCGATCTGCCACTTTCTATCTCGCTCGCTGGAAGGAGGACACGCAACACAATCATTCAATCGCAACCAAAGAAGAAGATACTATCGCGCACTGGCTGGTGTATGCTGCTGTAGAGATATCAAGGTGATTTATATGTTTTCAATGACAATATGTTATTGATGTTCGCCCGAATGTACATCAATAGTATGGAGGACATTATAGAGATTGTTCAACTACTAGTAGGTACTATCTTGTTCTTGAGTTTTCAATGATGGAAAACTGTAAATTTGAAATCGTTATACCAATAATTGTTCATTTAATGTAGCGCTCTCTCTGTCATTTCTTACACATTGTAGGCATATTTTTCGATAGTTTTGATATACAATAAAACCGGCATGATAACACGATTGGCCGAAGAACGAACAGCATACACGAATCCTATTTTACACTTCTTCAAATATTAGTCATCCGTAGCTCAACCAAAGGATATGCTACAGACTGATACTACCAATAATTAAGAAAAGCCAAATCTAGTCTATTCTGCGAAAAGAGCTGCATATATTCTATTTCTTCATTTTTGTCCTATAGGCATGGACATCCCTTCAATAGTAAAGTAGTAAAGTAAAAGTATTTCGCTAATGCCTCCACAAATTGATGTTTTACTGATGGCTTGCTGATCGCTTTTTCTTAACTAAGTACAATAAAAAAAGGGTAAAATTCATCACAATTTTGCTAAGTCCACCAACACATAAGGTTTTAAATGGTTACGGCATCTGCTTCACTTTAACACAATATCCATTAAATACTCATTTCAAATGAATTTAAAAGGAATCCATCTTTTCCAAACGACCACACATTTAATCTTCAAAACAGACAAACTATCAGTTTTTTTTAGTTTCGCCAATTTCTAGATCCAAAATATCATATTTTCAATGTTAGAAAAAAGAATTTACCATCGTATATAGGCCTAGATTATTAGAATCAGGACAAGGGAATCCTTTTAAATCAAAATTTTAAAGCTTCTGTATCTAAGTCATTGAACTAAATGTTTGCTGATGCAGTTTTTGCTAATAGTTGCTATTAGATACTTTGCTAAACTGACCTGAAGGATTTAGCTGCTTTTCAATTTATGATAAAATAGCAGAATTTTTTGTATTAAAGAAGTTTTATCGGAGCTTTAAGGCTTTGTCAACACCTGCCATTCATCACTCATCGGTAATTCATCAAAAAAATCCAAAAACCCGTCATAATTCCCAGCAAAATTCCCAGTATACCACATTAATTCCAACTCCATAATGATTTGTACTTTCACGCCAATTTTATGACTCTTTCTTGGATTTTATTCATTTTACACATCCCCATCGATCCTCGTCGCACGTCCCACCAGCTATTAGTTGCCGTTTAGGAGCAAGGGCACGATTTTCGGTGACCACACGGAAAGCATTGCCACTACACGCGACGCTGGCTGGTGCTGCTGCCTCAAAAGGAACCTATTTTCCCGGAAAAGCTCATTCGTTTTTCTCGTTCACGGTTCCTGCTCTCGAAGGCACGTCACAGTGCACGCTGTGCACTTTCGCGAAAGGATGAATGCCCAAGTGCAGCACCATTTCTCTTATTCATGCACTCGTCGGAATGCATTACCTGAACCGAGCCATTCTTTCCGTCCGCCGTCCATTCTGGGTTTGTTTCCTCTGTTTTTTTTTTTGCTGCTACTACTGCCACTGCTGCTTTCTGGACGAACGGGAAAAGATCCGGTACGGTCAGTGGTGCTGGCGACAAAAGACGACGTGCAATGCGTTGCTCGTGGCCCCATTTGCCGCTTATTGTTGCAACGTTTCGCTTCTGCGTCTAGCTGATTTATCGTGCAACGCGTGCGACCTCGACCGACCAGCCCTAAAGGAGCTTTCAGGGTAAGATTGCTTTCGTGGCGTGGTCGCAGGAGTTCCTCTCTGGCTCCTGACGATGCGGACCAACTTCATTTCATTGTCACGATGTTGGCAAATAAATTAGTTTATGAACTTATGAGCAAACGCTGGTTAGCTGGAGCTTTGCTACAAACAAGCGAAACAAGCGAAAGAAGTTCGCTCACCATCATCACCGGCATCATCAGTAGCGTCATCAGCAGCAACATCGTGTGCCAATAACGGGGAAATGCTGTTTTGTAAACACTAATTAGCCCATCAACAATGTAAGCCAAGAAACTAGTGCCACTTAGTGCCATCGCGAGCCTGCAGGCACATGAAGGCTGGCCGTCCGTCCGTCATGCATCTCCGCTGTGGCAGGTGCTTTTTCATCATCCTTTAGAGTAGACGCTCTTCAGTGCAGAGCACACTTTGTGAAAACCGGATCGGCGAACCGGAAACGAGAGCTTTTCGTGAGCGATGCTTCTAAGCAACGAAACCATGTCCTACTAAGACAGTGCATGTGCTTCCAGTTCAATTCTTCACCAGCTTCAACGAACGATCAAATAGTGAACGAGCTGCAAACACTCGGCTGCAAATCATTGAGTGGTTCGCATCGATAAGGATTCCCCTCCTCAGGCTGCAGTGTGACGCACCCTAATATTTAGAGTGTGTGTGTGTGTGTGTGGCATATACGCTAACGAGCCTTCCAACACGTGATACGGCTAGCACGTGTGCCAACAAACGAACCAA
Organism: Anopheles darlingi; assembly: GCF_943734745.1. NCBI lineage: Eukaryota > Metazoa > Arthropoda > Insecta > Diptera > Culicidae > Anopheles > Anopheles darlingi. Next base: position 45,380,016 of record NC_064874.1, read on the forward strand.
GGAGAGATAGGAGGGCAATATCCTCCACAATTCCTCGCCCTCCTGATGTCTGATGGCTGGCAAACACAATAATGCTTGCCAACGCCTAAAGGGAAGAAGGTACGTCGTCTTCTACGGTCTCCTTTACCTCCTCTACCATAGCTCTACCCTGGAGGCGGAGACGCACATATACGAGACGACACGAGCCACACGAGAAGCCGAGGTGCGACAAGACGCGGCGCGTTGCGCATTCTAATGAAATCGAATCAAATTAATATTTATCGATTCGCGGAAGCTGCAATCAGCCGAAGCTTCGCAGCTCATCCTCCTCGAATATCCCACGATTCTGGGAATCGTCTTCGATTCGCTGCTACCGCCGTCGCCGCCCCAAGGCGTACTTCTTTCTGTGAAGCGCGGCGCGATTCCGTGGCATTGCCACTAGATACTCCAGATTTGTCGTCCGCAATCCGGCCCTGCTCAAGGGGAGTTATGTTGACGATGGAGACAGAGAGAGAAGAAGAAAGCGAGCGAGAACGAAACGTCTCTTTGGTACATCTGCACCGTGAGTCCTTCAAAATCGCGCACCACAGAAGGAAAAAAACGCGTCAAATCTTCCATTCAATGGATGGCAGCCCGTGGAACCGCTTTTATCTTCAAACCAGTCACACTGACGCGAACCTTTGAGCCTCCAGCTCAACACCCAAGATTCTGACAGTGCGATTAGAATAGGGCCGGAGAGTGAATCGATTGATTGTGGTCGTTCGGTGCGTGCCATGGCTGCGTGCCGTGATATGATAATGCCGTCTTCTTTTCCATGCTATTGCTTTAAAATGTGCAAACAACGGGGTGCCTTCCAACGAACGAAGGGAAACCACTGAACCTAAGAGCCTGTAATATGATAAGCAACCTAATATCTCTCGGATCGGAATTCATGCGCATGAACCTGCAAACGCGAAGTCAGCACATTTCTCAGCTTGTGGCCACTCAGCACTCGGTTTCCACACACCCAAAAACTCATCAAAACGAAACGGCATGACGTCGGAGCGTCGTTTGACGATGTCAAACTCCAAACCAAAATCCCCCAGAAGTCGTTGGCAATTAATCGTATCCCTCTCTCCCCCGGAGGTGAAGGTTCCACCGAGTAAAAGTGTCAAAACAATAAGGAAATGAGAACCTGATTCCGTCCGCTTCAGCAACATATCCTCCGCCAATTGTGCACGCCAGAACAAATTACTATTCAACTGCTGGGCACAACAGGCAACACCAGCAGCAGCACCGGCGGCAGCAGCAGCGACGAAGTCCGTTGAAAAATGCATTCCATTGTCTCTAGCACCGAAGACCGAACGGCCATCGCCGACGTGACGGGGATGTGACACGAAACGTGTTAAGCATTCCCACCATCGGCGAACTTCCCGGCGGCCGCATGCTGCATTAGTAGCAGCATCGTGCTCGTGCTTCATCTTCAGTGACGAAGAGAACAACTGGCGGCGACGATGATGATGATGATGCCGTTGATGAGCAGCAGCAGAAACAGCAACAGCAACACTGGTCACAGTAGCAAGCAACTCGAAAGGAAGAACAATTCGTTCATCATTTGGCGAGCTCGACGGATAGTTCACCGGACGACAACTCGAGCGACCGAAAACAATGGTGACGGGTCTCGCGTCCACATCCCTGACCCACTCCGGGCCGGCACCGTGTATGGTCGTTTGCATCGGCAGCACTACTGGCAGCGCACAAGCCACTGTACACCCCACAAGGACACAATTGCACTAATAATGCACTTCTTCATTGCCGTCGCTGTCGCAGCCACTGTGACGAGCGGTAACCGAGCAACCGAGCGACAAGCGAACAAATTACTTTCAAACTCAAGAATGAAATTAGTCCGTCCGAGTTGGCCGTTGTCGTTGGTTGGTCCCGGTGTCCGGGGGCAGGCCCGGCGACCGGAAAGATTTGTCGTGTCTGACCCCACAGACCCTCGTTCACTTCCTCCCGGACCTACCGAGGAAGGTCCGTGAAAGATGAGACCTCGCACCGCGCCAGACAAAAAGCGACGGACCAAACGGAACGGACTCATCTCATCGCGGCTCTGGTGGCCCCCCAAAAAAGCCATTCCCAGAAGCTGTGTCCGCCGCCACAAGCACATGGAATTCAAAAATTCACAAGCTTCCCTCCACTACGCCAAGGGCCAAGTGCGGCCAGCAAAAGGGCTCTCGAATTATTATGCATCTTTCTCCGGTTACGAACCCGGACCGTGCAAAAAAAAACCCAACGCCAACTAACCACCAAGGGCCAGGCAGCAGCGATGGTTTGGGAGCTTTTCATTCACTTGGACGCTTAGCTCGACGGAGAGGATTTTTGGTGGAAACCGCACATGGAAGGACATGGAGGACAACCAAACACACACACACAGAGACACAGACAGAAAAGTCATAGCGACGGGGCATCCCCCATTTGACCATCCGGCCGTTACAAGCGCACTTGACTAGTGCGGACCTCTCGTGGGCTGGACCTGAAGAGGAGGAACTTAACTTGTTGAAAATCTAGTTTATTCATTCATTATGAATAGAGTGACTCGCAATTGGGAGGAGGTTCTCCGTCCCGATACCGGATTCCGGAGGGTTTCCGCAGTAACATTCAACGGAAATTCCTTTCTACGTTTTTGGCTTGGACTTTCTGTTGAATTTTGTCTGTTGTCGCTCGTGCATTCGTTTGTACGCATTCGCTGCTCAATGCCCGGTGTAATCTGCGTTTCTTCAGCGGTCATGCGCCGTGCAATGAGATAAGAAACGAGTTCTACGAAAATTCTACGGAACAGGGATGAAGTCTGCTTAACTCTCTTGTGGAACAAGCATTTGGTGCACATCAGCTCGTAGGTACCTTAAGATGGAGTTGAAAACGAGCGCTGTACGACTCACCACCACTACTACTACTACAACGAGAACTAAGAGCGGATAAGGAATCCTCTGCACATCTCGGTTCACACAAGATAATTACAAACCGAAACTGCACTCTGTACCCGCCCCTGGTTTCCAGCTCGCTCTGTTGTCGGTGCAATGGCCCTTTAGGCTTCCGTTCTGCTGGCTGCCGAGGGATCACTGTCACTGAGAACATAGCGCACTGGCGTGGTAGTGATTCACTTAAATCCTTCATTTCGAGAAGAAGGAAAAACTTTTTCCATCTACTTTAGGCACCATCGGCATCGCATACTCGGTACCCAGAGTACGGCAAGGTACAGCTACAGGATTTTCGGAGCTTTTGAAGCGTTACCAGAGACGCTGCGGGTTCGCTGGGATGAAATTAATTTGTTCTCATCTTTCACTCCGGAGGCCATACGAGGGCGGCACACTCGGTGAAGTGAGTTCGTTCCATGGTCGCAACGTTCCTTGTCTTGACGGGACTACATCAGGAGCGAAATGGAGAGCTTTTTGGTTGGCCTGTTGGAACCCCAAGAGGTTGTAGCTTACCTTCTACCGTGCCGGTGTAGATACGCGAAACGTCAAAGTCCATCGGACCTTCCGTGTTCTCGATTTCGACATCGCGCGCAAACACCGATCGGGGATCCTCGCGCAACACCAACCGGAACTCCCTGTAACGAGAACATATGAAAGAAGAATTATGGAGAAGAATCAGAACCGAGTATCCGCTGCTATTGGTATCTGCTTATTTCCCTACAAACTCTCTCTCACTTTCTCTCTGCATTCTACAATCACCAGGTGATATGAATATGAAATCGCCCTGCATGTTCTTATCGATAAATGTAGGCAAAATGAAACTAACGAACGAAACTAAAAATTGCAAATTGTGGACATCGTTGATTTTATGGTTCCATTTAAAAAAAAATTGACCACAGAATTGGATCTAATACAGGTTCAAGCTTACGGTAAGCATGCTCTTGATGAAACATAGTGCAAAGTGTGGTTTTAAAAATTTAAAAGTGGTAATTTCGAAGGTGAGAAACGAGGATCGCAGCGGCCAATCAGCGAAAAAGTTAGACGAAACCGAATGGAAGGCCTTATTGGGCCTAATGGTTGCTAGCGAGCGTTACAAGCAACAATTAATCGATTTCGACCGTGACATGCGCAAAACGCGACCGAAATTTCGAAAACGATAACACAAACCGATTTCGCAAGATAACACCGAGGAATGCCGGCCAAGAGCACGGTACAAAACTGGAATTGGGAAACAATACACGGTCTGTCGCAAAGTAAACGCAAAGTTTTCCAATAGGAGTGTTGTATTTCAAAGGATAATCCTTTCCTGATTTTCTGTCAAAATTTCACGAAATTTGGTCTTTTGAAAGCTATTGCGTCTAAAGCAACGCATGTTTTTGTGATCGGTACAAAAATGAACATCGAACAATATCAAATATTTGTTTTCATATTTACTCGGTACGTTTATGGAAACATTTAAATTGCTGCAAAAAGTTTATGGTGATGATTGCCTATTCCGTGGAAGAGTTTATGAGTGGAATACGCGTTACAAAAACGGTTGTGAAGTCATGTCGGTTTTTGTTTTGACAAGTTTTGTGATTACGCCTGTGAGCATCGAAGCAATGCGCGATTTTCACAAAAAATGATCCGAAATCGTTGTTCCTTTTTTTTGGAAATGGAATTGAGAGTTTCCGAAGATTCGTTTCATTGCAATTTTGACCGACCTATTGGGTGAATATCAAAAAACTATCGTAAAGAGGGGTGTTGCAGCGGGGTCGATTCTCATTACTGATTTTTTTTAACCAAAAATCGAATTTTATCGATAAATTGTTTTCCGTATTCACCTGGTCTGCTATCCTGTGTCTTTTATCTATTCGGAAAACATCGCTTGCCGAAGCAACGAAAATGTTATGTTGACATTTTAGCCATTCAGAAGGCTTGTACCGGCCACAAAAACATGCTATCACTTTAGGCGCAATAACTTTACCTTTAATGAAACAAATCTCATAAAATTTTCGCAGGAAGTGTTTCGCACAGTTTTTTGCAGGAAATAAGGAAAGGATTAACCTTTCAAACAAATAAACCCACATCAATGTGCCACCTCCAGAAATGCCAACATTGTTAATGTCCTGTTTACTTTGCGACAAACGGTGTAGTTGTATCAAAATGAGTAATAAATCTATTATGGGAAATGTGTTTTTGGGGAAAGACTCTCGGGTGGCCCCCGGATATGAAAGAGGGGCCGAAATGAGGAATAAAAGCAGAATCTGATCGGGAATCTGGAAATACCCCGATTCTTGCGAAGCCATTCTGTAACCATCCAAAAGCAAAGAGGAACTAAAGCTTAGCACTTCGAAAGAACACCATTGTCGATAGGATTCTGAACGTGACGGACAACTAAGATCGGGACTACATCCGTTGCTCGGTACGCGCCCAGTCTGTCGTTTTTTCGAGGACGCGCGATCGTGAAGTGTGAGACCGTCTTAGTAACAAAATGTTTCTCCATTTTCGCAACATAAACGTGTTTTTTTTTTTCAACAAAACAAATGCGTTTTCATATGCATACTACACCTGGTATATCCATCAAGTACGATGGCCGCTTTGTATCCGCTGTTAGGACAAACTTAGCCCATATCTGCGAAGCGTAAAGTGAGCGCCAAGAATACACTCGACCACTCGGTCTACCCTCGCCTGCGCCATGGCCTCCCGAAAAAGGGGTGGCAACAAACTTTAAACGGACAGAGCCAACCTACCACACGGGCCTACGGGATTCACTGGGTGGGAATAGTAACTTCCGGAAAGCAAAAGAAAAATGGTGTAAAAGCACTCCAGCAGCAGTAGCCAGCGTCGTGCACCACACGCGGAAACTTGTTTCGGGGCAACCAACGACCAGTACCCAACGGAACACAATTTACACGCTAGCGAGTGAGGAGCAGTAGGCCGCGAAACAGCGAACCGAAAACTTATGCCCACAAAACGGCCAAACTTTTACTCGGGACGGGGAATGGGGGGGTTTTGTAAAGTGCGCGATACACACACACACACACCCCAGTAGCAGCAGCACCCGGGCCTTATCAGTCGTCGGCCCTTGCCGCGGCCAGCTGTTGTGGATCGGATAGGACAACGACCACAACGACGACGACGAGCAAAGTTGTACGGTTGTATCGGGCATGGCCGATGAGACTAGCGGAGTCTATTCGCCACGGGATTGGCCATTCGATGGCGGCGGTGGTGGTGGCTTCGTGCAAGATTAATTGCGATTCTCGGTTCCCCAAAATCTCCGATGGGGGTGTCATTTGAAGGGTTCTGGGGTCCGGAGTTCGATGGTCCACTTGCCATTACTATTGACTAACAATGCGCCGCACTCAGATCGGACAGTTGCGGGGACACTGTCTCAGATTCAGAGAGAACAGAACAATGTTTCCGGCAACAACCGTTGGTGCGACATTGAAACACATGTCCGCATCATGGGTCCATCTCCATCGCAAACGATGTTGCGGCAATTGCTGCATTTAATGAAAATGAGCTGGCAGTACTATGGAATGGCCCCCTCCGGCGTGGGGCTACGAGTGTGTCGAGATCCGCACCAGAACCGCACGAAAGGCCGCGCGTCTCGGTAAATAACATTCAGCATCCAGCAGCAGCAGCAGCTGGACACGGAAGCCATCGGCATTGCCATCAGGCTCGAAAACAACCCCCCGGAGGGAAGAGTAGAGAAGTGTGTCCGTGTGTGTTGCGGAACAGCACAAACACGTCACTTGGAACCGTGGCCATTGGTGCCCCAAACCTTGGTCCAACAAACGTCAACGAAACGTCCAGCACACATCGAACGACATCGAACATCGTCGTCGTCGTCGTCGTCGTCGTCGTCAGTGGCTGGTGGGAATGGTGACCGGAAACTTTTCGTCATGGTTGCCACCTCCCCCGCTGGTACTTCCGTTCGTTCGTGGTCCGTGGTTCTGTGGCCACGCGATGAAGAGTGAAAGCCGTCGCCAGCAGCAGCAGCAGCAGCAGCAGCAATGTTGTCGTCGTCGTCGTACGAAGGGAAACTGTGAAATCTATTTCGGTGGTCGCTCAGAGCGATGTTGCAACTGATTGGACACTTGTCCTAGGGGGTGTTGTCCTGACCGTCTCTCTCTCTCTCTCTCTCTTGCTCCCTCTCTCTCTCTCTCTCTGTTTCCTCGGTTGCGGACTTGCTGTGCCGCTGGTCACCATGCGAAATTGGATGCTGGGGACGAAATTGTTTTAATACAAATGAAAGCAACTAATGATACAATTAGTTTTTCGGGAGAAAATGTCGTTTTCTGTCGCACCGTGGCCGGTAGAGGGAGAGAGAGAGTGTGTGTGTGGAAGCGAGGGGTTTTGCGAAATTGGTTTCTGCAAGGAGTGGCCTCCCTAACCTCCCCACCCCACGGGTTTACTCCAATCCAATCCACATTCAGGTGGTTTTGTGGTTTGGAAGTCGGGGTGTACCTACGGGACCGAGCTGAGAGCAAAGCTAACGAACTGGAGTACTGTTGGGTGTTTTTTTTCTCTTTTCCTCGACTCGAGGTTGTTGCTGTATAGCGGGAGGGGACACTTCATGGAATCAACAGAACTGCACCGAACTCGGGCATAACTGTCTGTGGAGCAGAAAACATATTAATCCAGAGCCCCCCGCCCCTTTGCCAGCAGACAGCAGGAGTGGGTGACAGAATCAGCCACGTCCTTCGATTTGCAGTCATAGGCAACGAGAGGTCTACATTGTTTGCTGATCTGTTCTGTCAGCAAGCTTCCTGCGTTCTACAAGTAGAATGCAGAGTAGCAACAACGCACTGGTCGCTCGACTGACCATGGAATTAATCATTCGGAATTTGAAATGAAGCTAATCACCGTAAATTTGTCATCATTTCCATCAGCAAATCAACCGCCTGAGGAGTGGTTATAAGATTTCGCAAAGGACTTCCAATAATCCTCTAAAAGTCTGATATTAAGATACAATTCTACAAACACACAGCAGCTTTTTGCTGATAGCTCAGAGAGAATATATAAGTTTGTTCTTGAATCGAGGTCCAAATTTAAAACATTGAAAACTTTGCCTGACTGCTTTGACTGAACAGATCAGACATGATTACTAATACTTTTGCTATAGTTTTAAGACTTTTCACGGAAAAGGATTATACTACTGTGTCCAAAAAGTAAGGTGACACTGTGTCCAAATTGCACGCATAAAAGGATATCTTTAGTTTTGTATTTTTTATATGTTGTCAGCACTGTTATTGACAACCATGGCAAGTTTCACGTCAAAATATTCACTAGTGTTTGAGATACGTATTTGTTTGTGAACTGCTAAAAGTGCATTCTTCGTTTTTCTCCATGTCGCAATTTTTTAAGCAAAGACTTTGCATTAAAAATATTTTTTCTGCTGCGAATATACCAATGCGAAAGGTTCCGAATATTTTTAGTGACGATACTACGTCAAAAAAAAAATATTTACAGTTGGTGGAAAGACTTCCAGGAGGGTCGGGAACGTTTTGAAGAGGAAGTTTGCTCTAGACGACCACCAACGACAATCGATACCGCTCACGTCCAAAAAATCAAAGATTTGGTGTTGGAAAACCGTCGATTAACAACAAGAGACTTTGTTGATGATATTTGCATATCAAATATATCCGGTAATTACATTTGGAAGGATGGTTTTCATCTTAAGCGCGTCAGTGTTCGATCACGATAATGCACCATCTAACACTTCGTTGGTTTTCTGTGACTTTTTTGCCAATATTTTCACTCATATCGTTCCGATAAAAGCGTATGTGCCTGATTTGGTTACATTTGGCTTCTGGCTATTAGACAAGCCCAAAATTACGCTCCGGGGACACTGTTTTGACACGATAGAGCAGATGCAAGCCGCTGCGAAAAAGATGCTGAAGGCCATTCCTAAAGACGACATTTTCGCGTGTTTAGAAAACTGGAAAATTCGTCGGCATAAGTGCATTGTGTCTGGGAGGGATTACATTGATGGCGAAAAAAATGATTTGGAAGAAAAATTAAGGAACTTTCAAAATACATCCAATGTCACCTTACTTTTTGGACACAGTAGTATATGCTACTATAATCTTGATGGTCTTTAGATGTCCAGCTTCATCAATCTCGATACCTTGGTGATTTTATGCTTCGAATAAAATGACAAAAATTAAAAGACTAATACTAGGAGAAATGAAAAGACGAAACTAGTAAAATTAGAAATTAGGAAAAAAATGATTAGAGCATCCTGTTTTGCTGTGTTCTATCAATTTTCCGAATAAACCATTCTTCCTGAAGGGTTTGATCATATTGAATTCTTGTACTTATTATCATTTGTTATCTTCACACAAATGTATTGCAAAAAGGGATGGTATAAATTACGTGAAATAAATTGGAAAGCGAATTAGACAGTGATAAAAGACTAACAAAATTGCCTATGCGATATTTTAGCTCATAAAATGTAATGATCTTT
>NC_064874.1:45391902-45569402 GCF_943734745.1 Anopheles darlingi
CAATCCCACGGGCATCGTGAGTCGAAGAAGGCCCTTCCTGCCTGCCTGCCTGGCCGTGGTGTATTTGCGTTCCCGGGGAAACGAAACGCAATAGGCCTAGCGACGAGGCGAGGGGTAGCAACCGTACAAACAGATAGCTAGACAGATGGGTATATACCATTAGCTTCCATCGGTGTGCATCGATGTAAATTCAATTTTCACATCGCGATTCCCGATTCAAAACAGAACCCCCTCCCCCTTTCCAGCGGGTACGATCCGTGATTTGTGTGGCTCTCCTGCACGGTAAGACTTGCTGGTGCTCTGCCCGAATGAGTGTGCGAATGAGATTGGCAAATGAAATTACACATTACCCTCGTGCCGGAGAGCCCAGAGCCTGTGTGCCGTAGTGCCGCGAGTGCGTAACATGATTAAGCGGCTACCATCACCGGATACGATGTGGCCAACGATGCGACGCGCTCCGGGGCCAAGCTTCCTCCATTAGGCGACTCCATTCTACTCATCAGCATCAACCCGAAAGGGGGTGGGGTTCCGGGGTTGATGCTGACTACTGGCTGCGTTGGTTGCGTCGTGTGTCTGTTTTGTACCGTGGAGGGGAAAAATTGGATTCTCTACAAATAGCTACCGTTAATGGAATCGTCGCTAATTGATTGATCCAGCAAAGCCTTCCCATTAGTGCTCTGTGTGTGTGTTGTTCGAACAATCGAGCGACTCTGAGCGGAGCTGATTCAATATGTTGTTGACGGAAGTAACAAAAACTCTTACCCTTGGGATTATTGTTGATTCATTAGATAACATTGAATTCAAAGACGTAATTATGTAGCTTCCAAAGATTCGACTCTACAGGAATGCATTACTGTTGAGCTGGAGTGACTTCAACATTGAAAGTCTTGCCGATAGTCTGCTAGGGGATACCATTCATCAATCACATTATTTAAAGCACTTTCAATTGGCTACATTACCAACGATTCTTCCCGAAGTCCCACCGAAAACATGGATCTTTCATGCACTCACAGGCGCCAGTCGTTGTGCTAAGCTGTGCTACTAGCTAAACACGCAACATAGCAAGCGACGACGAACAACTATTGACAGCTCATTTCAATCGCAGTCGGCTCGCGGGCACCGGCTCCGAACCAATTCAATCCAATCGTAAATGTGTTAGAAAGCCACCAACGGCCATCACCATATTCCATTCGGACGAAATTCCCCCGGGCCAGCCTTAGGTGGATCGCACTCTAAGCGCACTATAGTGCCATTTGTCATCGTTGGCAATCTGCCAACTGTTTGGCGGCTGTTCCTCGACTCGCCGGAAGCCGTCGAGCGACCACGCGACTACTCCTTCCGTCTACCGTCGTACTACGCACCCAATCTGAAAACTGGTTCCCGCGAACGGTCGCGATTGGTGCGCGATGGCAGCATTGTGACAGCTTTTCATCGGTCACTTTCACGCGCTCCGGTTGGTCTGACACACTTGTACCGGATCGCCCGGTGGTCATTAAGGAGAGCAGCAGCAGGTACACTGACTGACTGGCTGGATGGCTGGCTTGCCTACCGGCCGGCCGGTTCGTCACCGCGGGTTGAATATTATGGTGCGAAAGTGGAAAACCTTGCTGGACTAGATCGAACAGGTCCCTAGTTGCTTGCTGTTAGTTGAAATTTGGACATGAACTGGAAGAGCGTTACATTCCGGGTCAGGTGAATCACGACGTATGGTGCGACGGAGGGAACAGCTTTCCATGGAACGTGTTGAGGTGCGCCTTCGACACCTCTCGTCTAAAATTACAACAAAACCTTCAATAGACGATGTTGTGACGAATTCAGAATCCAGCAAACAGTTCAATTACATCTCACCTTGACCGATACCGATTCCATCTACTTCCTCGGCGGAGGGGATATCCTCCGGATATCGAATTCGATGTCACTCTTCGCTCCGTGCCGCTCGACACTGCGTTTGCTCTTCAAAGCCAATCGACGACCTTCTGCCAGCCATGGCTTACCGCGATAGACCCTCGTCTGCCATCTAGCAACCCGGTATTGTTTTTTTTTTATAGCAAACGTCAACCTTCACCGGTTGCTTCCAATGAACTAACCCCCCCTCCGGGCCGGGTACGACCCAAGAGTGAAGGCAAATGATGTCATCGCGGCACATCTGTCCGGCCATCAACACCCGTGGGGATGAGACGCTGAACTCGGTTCGCACAAAAACCCGAACCGGCACATCCATCCTCCTTCATCAGCGTCATCATCGTCATCATCATCATTGTTACCTCGCCAAGGACGAATTTGAATGTCGCCAAGTTCAAGGTGTTCCGGGGATGAAAGGAGTGGTGCATTCCCAATACCCATGACCCAGCAAGGGGGGGGACGGATAATCAACCTGGGGATGTCTGTACCCTGGGACACATCTGTCCGTACTTCCTTCTCGTAGCGTATTCTCGATCTTCCTGAAGGCTTCCTTTGTTCCGCAAATACGTACACAACACATCTATTCGAAGTACGAGGATTCATCACTCGATTCACATTGTCTTCTCGGCTTGGGTTCGGAGCTTGAGAGACTAAGCTAGGCCAAGCCCGACAGTGCCAGTGACAAACATCACGGACACACGGATCGTCCGTCACGTGATTGAGAAGTTCACTCGCTGTCAAGGTTCGGGCCACCCGGGTCCGGGTCCAGGAAGGTTATTATCGTGAATAGTGGCGATGGTTCGCTGATTTCAAAAGACGAGACCACCAGGAAAGACCGACAGAAGGCAGACGCTGATGCAAATCCATCCCACAACATTTCGGTACAACGCACAACGATGGTGGTGGTGCTCTACATGTGCGTGCCAAAAGGGGAGTTAAGCCACCGGCAGCCCGCGTGTTAGGCCAAAGATCTGAACCCTCGTCCGAGGCCTTCTAGGCCGCGGAATAGGCGCGGTGATACGCACGTGCGCAGATTACACGGTACACGGTACGCTTCACCTTCCAAGCTCCGGTGCTCCGGTGCTTGCAACCGGATGGATCGATGGATGGATGAAATGGTCGCTCTTCAACAACAACACAGAGCAACGCATCAAAACGAAGCCCCTTCTTCGTGGGCACACTACAACTATGTGCCCTCCCCTCCGTACACGTTCAATTAAACGGATAATGGGCTCTTGGCCCAATTCGGTGTCCCTTATCTATGCATGGCGCACCGAACCGAGCGACGGAACCAACGCTTTCGCTTTCTTAAGACGCTCAAGTGGTCGTAGAAACGGTGAACACTCAGCAGGGAACCTGCCAGCCAGGAAGCAGAGGACCTAATCAAGTAACTCTCTCTCTTCCTTTCTCTCTTTATCTGTCGCCTTTTTCCATTCCGTTTATTACCATTTCACCGACAACCGATTGTTTCGCCGGGCGCTCTTCGTTCGCGACAAAAGCGAAAGAAAACGCGGCACTCAACGCTGGCACAATGCGCGTTTGATCGCATCGTAAACCGCCACAGGGACGGGGACACTGGTGGAGAGATGGCGCCCCGTACCGGTCCAACCGGGGCGAGGATTAAGTGCCACAACCGGCACAACCTTTTTCGGGCTGGTTGGTTGGTTGGTTGGTTGGTATGTTCGATCGGGAAAGTCTCGCCCTCTAGCGCCTCACATTCTATACGCTTCTTCACGCGAGGCCAGCCTCCGAGGCTGAATTAATTGCTCGATAATTACACGAGCACGTCCCTTCCTTTTCAATCCCCTCCGGCACGAGTGGAGGGCCCTTATGTTTCTTCGAGCTCCGTGGCCTCTTCATGAAGTAGTGAAAGCAAAAGCTGCTGCTGGATGCTTCCGAGTTCCGCGAGCGCGAGATTATCGGTGGCCACTAACCGCGTCGTTCAGCGTTCGGAGATGGGACGGAGATGACAAAAGAAGCAATTAACTTGGCCAGCACCACCACCACTACCACCACTAAAGGAGCAAACACCGATCTCGGGTGCTTGTTACTTCTTGCTGACGCGAAATCAAAAGATTAGAATTCGGATGTGGATGCGGATGATGCAGCACAACATGCTCAGCAAACAGCATGTCCTCTTCGGCCCTTCAGCCTCCTTCAGCGCCGATCGGTGATGAATTGGACATGATTTCGAGCACGAGAGATTGAGGTTCGAGAAGAAGGAACCGATGCCTTTCCGCGTTGATTAATGAGTACGAGTGTGAATGAAGAAACACGATGATCAATACGCGAATGCAAGTGTAACAATGACAAATCGATCGATTATATCCTCGACCAATATCAAACCACAGACACACACACACAAACACACTCACTCATATATTGGAGATTAATGCCTTTTTATTGGCAGCGATCACACAGAGCCGGTGCGCTCATCAGCAGCCTACTCTGCCTAGTCAGCAGCAGTTCCAGCCGGGCAGCAGCAAAACAATAAAAAGATGATTGATGGACTCATCGCGGAGTGAAAACAAATGCCGCTGGTGGGGTGGTGATGAGAAAAATTGAGGGAAATTACTTTCGATCGGGTTTTTTTGTTTTGTTTTTGTTTTTGGATGATGCAATGTGTGAAAATGCGGCTAAATTGGAAATGAGTCTCTTATTGATCGTTCCATCATCTTCCTCCCCGAAAAAAAAAACCCGAATGAAGCTTATCTACATCAGTCGAATTAATGGCCGTGTCCTGGACGCGTTTGGGAAGTACACTCGAGGCGCACAGGAAGTTTACTCAACCATAAGCCCGCAAGCACCTCCAGCCCTACCAGAGATCCTGAACCCAGAACTGTGTTCCTTTTGATTAATTGTTTAGCAGGAATTTGCGTAGCAAGGAAGTGTGGCCGCGGTGGCGGTGGCTTCGAGTGTGACCCGGTAGTAACGTATCCTACACAAAGGCACAAACGAAATACCGCGGATTCCATTAGGGTGCTTGAGAGTATACATTTATATAATTAAGCCAAAGCGCCATCACAAAGCGAATTGTTTCCTCGATGGAGTGGCTCGGTTAGAACATTAGGTTGATTGAATTTCTCGTCAAAAGGAACTGAAAGCATTATCCGAAACCGAGAGTGCGAGAGAGAGAGCGACACATACGCACGCGAATGTGAAATTAATTTAATGGAAAGCCGAACCACCAACTTCATCACTCCGCATCGATGTTCGATGTGCCGATGGTAGTGGTGTTGATGCTGACGATGCGCTCTTCGCGATAATGTTTCCCTCCCGCCCCCCGGGGACCAGTGGGCTAAAGTGGGCTCAATCAAAACTCACGTGCAGCATAACCGACACTTGAAATTGGTGAAGAATCTGCGTTAATTCGCACGGATATGATCTGGTGGCAGCCTGGTCGGGCCTGGTGATACCTTGGCACCGCGGTTGGTCATGGTATTCGCGATTTTCCGTGGAAAAGCGCTTCGTTCTGTCTGCGCAGCGCGCAACGTAAGCAAAGAATAAGCACCTTTCGAGGCGCAATTCAATCTGAAGCACGATTTAGTCGCTAGCGATGGAAGGGAAAAGCAACACAAACGCGGTAAATTGAAACACCAGAAAACCATCTCGCAAACGCAAGCTGCTATGTTTAATGCTGTTTTTGCTTCTCTTTTTCTCGGGCAACTCCGGTGAGCAACAGAGTAGCCTGTTCGACAACCATAATCACCATATCCATCATGGTAATGAAACACCCTTAGGGGGCTGGCTACTCCACCATGCTGGCCGTGGCTGGCTGTTTATTATTTTATCATCTTCCTGCAAAAGCACGAATCAACATACATACGGGATGGGAACAGACCGGTTTGTGGGCGATAAAGGACAGATGTTTGGAAGAAGACAATCACGACCGAATGTCGGTGGTCTGCGATTTGAAATCCGTTTGCAAAGCTTTCACTGTCATTTTCCCAATTCGCTTGCAGTTCCTTTTTGTTTTTTGCTGGAAAGTATATTTGCACAAAAAGAAGAAGCGCGCTTCATTTGCTCCGGTGGTTACCGTTTCCGTTTCCGCGCGTTAGCAACAATGCAATGTGACATAAAGTGTTCTACACTCGCCAACGGTAGGGAGCGATCGGTAGGGAGCCCTTCTCCCTACCCTCCAGAGAGCACTGACATCACAGCGACTGCGACAGCGACTGCGACCTCTGTGTGCTGACGTTGGTTGGTTAATAATTAAAATCATCAATTAACCTGATTCTCAGCTCCGGAAGCGGTGCGCGATCATGAAAGATTCACGCGCGGCAAATAATGCTTTTCGCTGCCCTCGTTGTTGGTCGTCACCGAAACGCCACCAGCATGCCAACCGTTGGCGCATGCCGTAGGGGATTTTGTGCCAACACTGCCAACGGTTGGCACACAGTCTGTGTGTGTGTGTGTACCGTGTGCCTATGCAGCGTGTCTATTGCTTCACACCTTGCGCTGAGCGGCTGACTTGCAGCAAGCCAGGCGGCAACGGCGGCGGCCTGTGGGCCAACAGTGGCCACAGCTTTATCTTGTGAATTATTGAAACCGAGTGGTACGACGGATGGACGGATTGGCATGAGTGAAGTGACGACGACCGTCATCGCCACACCGTGTTGCAGTGTGACACAGTTTTTGGTACGCCGCCGCCGGTCGCAATGTTGCAAAATGTCTGATGCAATGACCGTAGTCTCAGCGAGGGTGAGGGGGAGGATTTTTTGGAGAAGGAATTCGGTTCGACGGGTCGGTTGGCTCACACCACATTGTTCATCCGCAATGATCCATCGAAAATGTAGTTCAACGTAGCAAAACGTGTGTGTGTGTGTGTGTGTGTGTGTGTGTGTGATTTTCCAGTGAACGTACTGCAGCATTTATCAGTGCATTCAAATGATGAAAAGCGATATCAGTAGCTCGGACATTTCGTTTGACTGTTCGAGCGTACTTCGCCGATAGTGAGTTATTGGAGGAGAATGTTTCCCGAATTCGGACATGACATACTTCCTGTAACTATTGGTGACGAGGAACACAGGACGTGACAGCAATCCCATCACATGCGGAAGTTCCATTAGATGAATTTGACATTAACTTAGATGTTTGATTCGGTGGGATAAGCTGATTTTTAGATTTTATTATTGAGCGCATGATTAACTTTTAACCATCACAAATATTATGACTTTAATGACATAAATTACTTCTAGATATATTTTCCAATTTACGGGCCAAAATTGAGCCAAAATTGAGTCTCTGGTCTGCTTAATATGCTGAAAAATCTTCTAGTCTTATTATTCACATGTAATAGAACCACATTTAACCTATTTCAGTTTCTATTTAAATATGGCAAGTTGTCGAAACAGACAAAATAATATAAACAAGTTAAAAATTCAGACCATCAGATCAACAGATGAAAGCAAGTTTAATATAGATTAAAATGTTAAACATTGCCACTTATATATATAAATAAAAGATTACAACAATTGTTAATAAAACATAACGTATGCACTTATTATCAACTTATAATGATCTAATCGTACACTTTGCGTGATCCATAGTTCTTGCGACATGGGCGAACAATTTCAAACGAATTTCGGGCTAGACAAGTGTGCAGAGCGCAGTGCAATAAAATGCTTTAAATCAAACCAATTAGTTTCCAAACCATGAAAATCCACAACACTCTGAAATTTTGGAAGTGCGTCGTATACAGGATAAAATCCCTTCCTAAATAGTTTTATTTAGGCACATTTAATAGAATGAAATTGAGCCAGTAATATCGCCTCTATTTTAAAGCTTTCTGATTAGAGCATTCCTTCGAATCATTTTTGAATCAGTTGAATTATCCCAGAGCGAACCAATGTAAATGCAAACGAAGAAAACGCTCTTGCTGTCTAAAGATGGGGCCCATCGTTAAAGCATCAAGCAAAACCGAAATCGATGCGAAAGATGAGGTCTCTAGCTCTTTATCTCTGCCAAAACGTGCGCTACCGAGCGCGCCATAAAGCAAACCACAACAATCCCCATCGACACATCCTTCCTGGCGTCTGGCAGGGTCCGATCGAAGAGGCAGCGTGATATATTGAAGCGCTGGAACAAACGGCGTTCATATTAACTCGAATGCCACCAAACCGAAGGACATTCCGGCCAAGCGGACAGCAAAAACCCGGCTGTCCCTGGCAAAACAACAAACTGGACGCTAACGCAAAGAACAGCACTGCCACCGTTTCCGTTGTCCTCGTTGTCACGTTGCATCCTTGGGGCCGATGCTGGAACGTGTCCAGAATGGCCGATACCGAGAGGCCGAGGTCACCCCATCCGCCCTTACCAAGCCGTGCCGTGTAAGCTACAGAACAGCAAAAGAAAACAGAACAGAAACAAAGCGCAATGGCGCAAGTGGCGAAACGTTCCCGTCTGCCAGGGAAACCCCGGGCCACTGGTCACAGGGATGCGCACAAGAAGCAGAGAGCGCGTGAAACGCGAGAAACGGTCTACATAAAAGTTAATAGTGTCGTTATAATCCTTACAAACGGGCTCCGTCCTTCAGCCCGCCTCCTGTGCGCGTGGTCAGGAGACTCCATTTCGGTTACGGTTGCTTCCCATTTACGCCACTACTGCCACTGCGCCACTGAGTCTGCTCAATGCACCGGCTCAATGCCAATGTTCGATAAGAGTTTCCGAGCGCGTATTTGCTAAAATTAACCGCGATTTTTGCTTTCTTTTCTCCTTCTTCTCACCATTGATCACGCACCCGCGGTGGCCAACCGGTCAGACGACCTGTGGCGGTTGCGATGGCGACGGTGAAGGCAACGTAACGCACGTGGCCAGCGCAACGAGCAAAACAAGCAGAAAAGGTCACGATCTGCGGACACGTGATTTTCGACCGGGTTTTCCTTTGCCATCCTGCCGTGAAAATGATCTTCGCCCACACACACACAAAGACACAGAGCAGACACAGACAGCCACAAAACCAAGGGAAGAAGAAAGAAAAACCTTTAGCACGGTCCGTGCCACCTCAAAGAACTCGAGGAACTTAAAAACGATGGTCATTAAAATGTACCGTTCGTGGCCATTTTCCAGCCACGTGCGACCGTAACCTTCACCCCGAAATGATGGAAATCCCGAGCTCTGGGCCCTGGGCCTACCGGGCTTGCCAAGGATTATATCGATTTTTGTTTACTCCTTTCCATTACCGAGTGCAATCGAGGTAACTTCACAGCCTGCTTCTGTTACCCATTACACCACTCGCACAACACTAACTGTCGCTTCGTCATAGTCGGTGCACCACTTATGGCTTTTTACGCACGTCACGCGTTACGTGTTTTCCGCTGGCAGCAGGCGGCGATACGACGACCCGGGGCCCGCAACATTGCGCAACGAAAATCCTGTTTCGCAACCGCTGCTGCTGCTGCTGCACCGGGCGGTGGACGCTTCGTCCTCGCGAAAACTCCCATTTTTGCGATGGACAGTTCGTGGGCCTTGGGTAAACGTGACCTACGCTTCGATATGGGGCTTATAAGGAGGTGATCAGCTCGGTTCTGGCGCTTCTGCAGCAAACACAACTTTGTCAAACAGAACCATGGACGATTGTGGCGCGATTGGCAGCGAACCCTGACCTGGTGACAGTCCAGGCGAAAGGCATGGCATAGAACTCTCCATTACGATTGCGATAAGCGAATCACAAAGTTCCGTCATCACCACCACCACCAGTAGGGCAATATGCTCCGGAGAAGGAAGCACTTGTACTTGTGCCAAATTACAAGCCGGAAATCGTTTACAAAGTACACCCGGGCACTACGGCACTACGTGTGTCTGGGGGTGGTGGTCCTAGAAAAAGGGGGAGAGAAACACAAAACACTTGCTAATGCACCGACCGTAGAAGCTGCATTTCGTACACTCCTCGTTTGCAAAAAAAAACCTCGCTACTACTCCAATTACGAACTTTGTTCCTGACGAACGTAAAACCTTTTCAGTTCCTAACCGGCACACTAAACAGCCGAATGATGGGCGAGGGAAGGCCCGCTTCTCTGTCCGCAGATCGAAGCGCGGATCCTTCCTTCGCGGTGCCCTCCAAACGGACGGACGGACGGACGGTGCACTACTACTCCACGGAAGTGGCACTTATTGATACTACAAAAACTCATAATTTCAACTTAGTTTCGTGCACTTACTCGATTAAAATCCCGTCACGGTTCGCTCGCCCAAGGGTCCAGAAAGAGAAAGAGAGAGAGAGAGAGAGAGAGAGAGAGAGAGAGAGAGAGAGAGAGCACAGCGAAAGGGTCCTGGAAGCCTTTCTGCCTTGGCCTGGCTTGGACTAACTGGTCGGTCAAACGGGGCCGGTTGGTAAAAACAAAAACTTTTCGCAAAGTTCTGCTCCAGCACTGTCCGCTCCTGCCTCTGCTACTGCCGCTGCTGCTGCTGCTGCTGTGTCCATTTCACACCAGACTCTGTACCTAGCGTTCCACCGAGCGTCCGAGTTGGTGTTGGTGTGTCGATGCCGACAAAAAGAAGGCAACTCCGCGGAAAGAACATCAATGATTATAACATCATCCACCCGATGGCCACCGTGCTGGGCCTTTACCGGCCATTTATACGGCAAAAGGATCCAAAACCGAGACTCGCTGTAAGTCCTCGAACGTAACCTCGAACACAGACACACACATGGAACGATGGAACGTGCCCGGAGATCGGATCGGATCGGACCGAAAATTGTAAAAAGCTTTGGAGCTCGCGCACATTATCAGACACCTTGAAGGGTTCGCCGGAGGAGCGGCGAGCGGAGGAACAAACAAACCGGAAGCAAACAGGCCCAAAAAAAAAACGTCCAGAAAACCCGGGAACATGGAAGGGTTTTCCATGTTTCATGGCGTCAAAATTGAATTTCTCTCGCCCAACCGGAATCGCAACTAAATCTGCGGCGATTTGTTTGCGCAGCAGATGGAAGGATCCCTAGAAGGAAGAAGAAGAAAAACAACTCGGATTTGGGACGTCTCTGCATCGATTGGAGGATCGACGGTGAAGGGTGCCGATTGATAAGGGCTTGTTGAGTGTGTAACATACGTTTGTGGCATCATTTTCGGTAATGGACTTCGGACACGGCGCTATATGCTATTCAACAGGCGTTTTGCACCGTTCTTAGTATTCAAAATGAAGCCATACCAATGCTATTGAAAGCTTTTAACAGCAGTGGCACTATCGTGTTAGGCCATCTATAAGAGATCGTTCGCGGGATACGCTCTTTTATAAACAAACAGAAAGGAATAGCACTTTTATGAAAAACAAAACGAAAGGTATAACATTACAAGATGATCCAACGGTTCAATATCTATTCTTCTACGACTTGTTGAGTGATTCACATTTACATATCTTATACACAAGATAAAACATGACAGAAACATTTTAGACCGGAAAGGGAATAAACATTAAATTAAATTCACAATTAAAAATTAAAATAAAAGGAATTTTAAAAAATCATTAATAAAAATAGAATGTGAAAAAATAAAAATTATGTGAATCAGAGAAAAAAATGAAAAAGAATCTGAGAAAAATTGAAAAAAGGTAACTCAAGATGTAGATGTCAGCCATTAGCTCAGGCTGTTGCAACATTGAGCTGAGCGTAAATAACATTGCCCAGTTGATAAGCGATAAATTGATCGATGAGATCTACGAGCTATACTAACTGAAACGCGGGTAATTTGACAATTGGGACTCTCCCAGAGTTCTCGTTTGCAAACTCCCAATAGCATGTTTCAATAGTTATTTCCACAGCGCTGCTGTTGCTGGCTTGATGAACTAAACTGATGAACCTGATTTTTTATGTACTTATTTATCATGTAGCAGGAAAGGAAAAGAAATATGATTGAGCCACATTCAGAACAGCTCAAAAGCTAATAAAAGGGCTGTTCGAAAACTGCAAGCATACCTTCATGACAGTCTGCAAAATTTAAACCAAAGTTACTGATTTTAACATCTTGGAATGTTTATCGAAACATGAGAATGTTTGTAGCGGTGAGATTAGGCGAATTTTTGCTATCATTATGTTTTATAAACCGATGTAGTTAAATTTTGAACTTATGTGACGCCATTATACGAAGGATATGAACGAATGGCATATCCAGTTCACTAGAATACCAAACCCCAAATGTAACCGAAGGTACGCTGTATACTCCAACGGATTATACTATTATCGAGTTTAATGATAATGGATGAAGGGAGATAATTAGGTGGACAATGAAGATGAACGGCGTTGCAACCTGTCACATTATTCATGTAGCAAATTTATGGAACCGGATGGTCGAGCTCTTGCAAATAATTCACTGAAGTTAAATACTCAACAATTAGCTTGAGCAACGCACAAACCAAGGTTTTAGAACACGTGACGGTCACAGAATTGTCGGATCAATTTTAAACACTTACGCTCTAACATGTTGGCCCAATTGATAACGCTGTTGCGACGGAAAAAATATTTGTGCTGAAACTGAAGGTCACGTCCACCTGATGAATATCACCACATGACGCATTAGGAACACATAATTTGGAATCTACGTTGAGCAGAGATATGGATTGAGTTTGGAACGTCAAAACATCAACTATCAACAAACGCAAACGGTACTATCTCACATAACAATGAATGCTCAAAAAGGGACGGGATCCCATTTGCTGGCAATGTTTCCCATTTTGACAGAAACATCCCATACACCCCATACGGGACGGATCTCGCATGCCAGAGATATAGTTCACCACCGTCGTCGGTCAATGTTCATTAGTGCGCCCTTTCTTATCACCACCGGACCGCCAAACCCGGGGTTGCGAGCGTCGAAAACGAAACGGCCACAAACGTGGTGTGCCGCTGGCGTGTGCCGGTTTTCCCACCGTTTTCACCGCCATTCCTTTCGCGCTACCTGCGGAGTAAGCATTTCTTTGTTTCTCGCAAAACCGAGAACGCAAAACCCCTAAATATGAAAGTCATCGTGGTAGATAGCAGCAGCAGCAGCAGCAGCACTACCACCAAATAGCAATTATGCTTTCACCACCGACGATGTTTTAACCCCGCGAGCACGCCCTTGGCATGCATGTGTGCTGCCTCCTTTGCCACCACTACCACACGTCATCCCACCATACGTGAGAGGATCCGACGGAGTGACGCCGTAGCTAGAGAGCCACGATACGGGCAGGTATACTTAATCATTTTGGCCCAACCTGACCAGGTCCTGGTCACCTGGTCAAAAAGGGGCGAGCGCGTGCGACTGACGACCGGCGAAAAACGGAAACAAATTCTGCTGCTGCTTGCCTGGAGCAACGGAACGGTGGAATGCCAACCTCATGTTCGTGTCATCAACCGACGGTGGTGAGGTGGATTAGAATGCTTAAAAACACCTTCAACACATGGGACGATGTTTTGCACCATCATCCGTTCGTTGCCGGGGAAAGATAGAGAGAAAAAAATGGAAGAAAATTGAGCCACAGGTTCGCTCTATCTATCCACACAGGTTCATCCCGACCTGGAGGGGGAGTGGGATATGATTTCTATCCGTTCTGCAGCTTGACGAGGATTATTTGTAACCTACACGTCCGTCCGTACGTTGAGGTAGCACAAAGGTGGCGCCATTTAAACATATATTCTTTGCTCTGCGCCAGCATGAACATGAAACGTAGCAGAGTGCCCGGACGTTAGCGAAGGCCACCTCATCATTGTGGCTCCCTTCAGCCGCGGAACAACAACGAAAAAAAAGCCAAAGGAAAACGTGATGTTTGCAGCCAAACAGAAAAGAAAAACACCGAAAACAAAAATGAGACAACAGAACCTGCCAGCAAGTTATCGATTGCAGCAATACTTTATGCCACAGATTATGGCCGCATGCGGTCCGGTTCCGGCCTCTGGTCCGGATCTGGTCGAGGCCATCGTCGTCGTCGGGGCACCGCAATGACGCACCGTAAAGAAGAAGAAAAAAAAGAGCCCCTGAGATGGCGCACACGTTGGCTACTTTTTGATGAAATAAAACCGAAAGCCACCGATGCCGGCAACAGCATCGCAGGAGCCATAAAACTGAACGAGTCCCTACCGACCCTAACTACACCCTGGCAACCCGGGGCCTCCTGGACCTCAGGAGGAGCAGCAGCAGCACATGACCATCGCTGACACGCTTTCGCAATCCATCGTCAAACGCGGAACGCTGGGAAGGAAGGAAGGAAGGACGGAAGGTTACGTTTCCGGTGCTTTTAGCGGACCCAACACGGACTCCCCTCCCTCCTCATTTGCTATCGCGCTGCCAGAGCGCTCAAGATAGTGTTGCAACAACAGGGAACAACTCTCGCGTAGATACTGCTCGTAAGAACGGACATCCGTTCCTCCTCAACGGTGCTGCGCCGGAGCCGGAGAAAAGATAGTTCCGGACCTTAAGACGCATGCAGCAGCAGCTAGGGCCACGGCCATCCGACGGTCGTTCTCTCTGCTCCGATAGCATTAAAAACATTCGAGCGTAAAAACCTTCGGAGAAGCGAGCGCTCGCTGCTTCGCTTTACTCATTCATCTACATATTCATACCCGCCCCGGCTCGATCATAATTACTTAGTCCGGTGCGTTTTCGCGAAGCATCATAATCGTTAAATTTGCATCGAAAAACACGAACACCAAGAGAAGGAGGGGGTGCTGGTGGTGGTGGAGGCGTAAGCGTGGCGCCAAGCATAAGCGTTACATTCACCGCCGGGCACCTTACACCCTCTCGGGAAAACCGGGACCGGAACATCGTCCCGGTGGGTGGGAAGCTGCAGCATGGTGCTGCTCGCCGTGGTGCTCGCCTTTAGTGAACAACTCGGAGCGTCGGAGAGGCATTTTATGTTTCCAAGAAAATCAAAGACCTTTGTGGCCGTTCCGCTGGTGGATGTGGATGCTCCTAATGTTGGCTGCGAATATGCACGACGATCGCATATTTAGTTAATGCGCTTCCTTCTTTTTTTATATACATGTGTGTGGATTAATGTATGCGCACTTTTTCCCGTGTGTGTGTTCGCTCTCGCGTACAAAAGGTGAAGATTTTCTTTGATGTCGAATCTGGATCTGGATGATCAAAAAAAAGCAAATGTTCCAGGCAACCAAATTTGCATTAACCACCACACCGCCGCGCACAAACGAGGTTTAATGCTGATCCCGGTGGGCTCGCTTTAAAAAAAAAGTGAATCAAGTAAGCGGCGCTGCTTTCGGTGTTGTCGATTCTTGAACCGTTTGATGATCCACTCCCAAACGCCAATTGATTCAATTTGCGCCGGGAATGCGCGAGCGCGCAAATCAACCACACAGGCTGCTGATTCCGTCCCGTTTCTGGCGGCCGTGGACCAACCTTTTGCAGGGACCAACGAGTTCCACCGGGAACGCCGCTAACCATCATTATCGCGTAGCTTGATTAAATGATGCAATTTGTCCGAAGCGCGTAAGCGTGAGAACGCACCGAGAACACCTTTGGCAGCGGGAACGGAATGGAACAACGAAGAGGAGGTCCAGCGCTTTTTTCTCATCAATTGTCTTCACGCTCGACACCTCACGCAGTTACCGTGGCCGGCGGCTTCTTCTACATTATATTTTCGGTTCTGCGTCACTCGTTTCTGCCATCATAATAATTGCACACCCAGAAGAAGAAGAAGAAGCAGCAGCACACAGGAAGTGCCAAGAAAGTGCAGCAGCACCGGTGGGGGGCCGTGGTATGCACACCACAAAACGGAGCGATTTGCACCGGGACCCGCGGGCCGGGAGTAAATCAATTACTGAAGCTGTTATAGAACGGTGCTAGTGCTAGTGGTGGTATCCACTCTGTTCAAATTGACCTCCAAGCCACGCTAAATGGCGGTACTACTAGGATATGGGAGCACGGGAGCGTGAAGTGTTCTACGCTGAAGTCTACGCACTCAGGAACGACGAAGGAGGTGGCAAAGGGGTGGGGCGCTGGGGTTATAAATATTTATGTTAATTGTTTTGACTTATCTTCTCCCCGTGATCCATGAAGGGCTCCTTCCCTAGAGCTATGGCAATAACATGGTAGTAGGCCTAGTCTTTATACACACACACACACACACACGCGCACTCCACACACACGCACTCCACACAGAACATCACTAGCTAGAACAACCAGAATACTATCCGGTTGCTCTACATTACGCCGAGTGCGCAACATAGCACCCCGGTTTGCTTGCGTGTTACACATTCGAACCAACAACCTCGATTACTCACTCCTCTACTGTTGTGTGCCTCTCTATCCCTGTGTATGCTACGATCGGTTACTATGACGAGTGAAGTGGAGTGAGAATCATACGCACGCACAGACACACGCAAGAGTTATGATGCGAAACCAATAAACTCCTCGCACCATCATCAGCATCATCATCATCATCAACATCATCTAGTGTGCCCTGTGTGGCTACCGTTTGAGCCGAATGGCCGGGGGTTTAACTTGCCTTGGAGTACCGTGTGGCCAACACCCCGTCTGCGGCACTCATTTCACCTTACCGACCGCTCACCGCAAATCCCACGTGTGCTTCGATCGGCATCGAGCTGACTGCAAATCGACAACGACCACCACCACCACTGGCAGCAGCAACAGAAACCACACAAGAGAAACCCCGTTAAGACGACCACGAACTGACGTTCCGTCCCGTCCCGTCCACCGGTCCCGGCAACGTCGGTGGTAATCCTGAAATTAAGTCAGAACGTCCCCCGGGGGTGAACGGGTGGCTGCTGTATTGATTATTTATGAGCAGCAAATTGAAGTGTAAAGCTGACTGCGCCACTAACACACGACGCATGGCGCTTGGAGGAGCACAAATCCAAGCAGGCTAGAGTTGGTAACCGAAAGGAATTATTCCGTTACCGTGACGTGGCGCAAATGCGCCTTACATTCTGCGCTCTCTGTTCGGCATCCCGTGTGTTAAGCTGTGAAAGATTTGTCGCAGCTTTTTGGAGGAGTCTTGGAACCTAAGAGCGATTGTTTATAGCGAGAGTGTTCGTGACCTGATAAGCGATCCATCCAATACTTCCACGACAATGAATTGAAGATGCTGCACTGCACGACACTGCAGTGACATGAGTGTTGCAGAAAAAAAGTTCCATAAATTATGCTCCACAAAACACGGGCCAACAAAAAATGGCCGCCTCGTTTTCTCTGCCTTCCTCCGGGAAAACGGCTCGGGGGCTTCGTCGTGATGCCACGCGTTGGAAAACATTTCCAAAAATCCCTCTGGAGTAAAAAACAAAAAAGGATACACCTCTCCCCCTCCGGGTAGAAGGAATGTTCATCTAAGATGCACGACGATAAGCAATAAATTCCTTCGCCCAATAATGTATCATCCTTCTTCTTCTTCAGTGGCCGACGGACAGTGCTACCGATGTCCGTGGGCCATAAAAGTGGGGGGTCCGTATCCCCGACCACCATTTTGTGATCCATCGAATCCATCGAAAAACATACACCGATAAGTACTATCATCCGCTACCATATTTTAGTCCTCCTTCGCCACCACCACCACCACCGTGCATATGTTTTGACGATGATGCTCGAAAACATGTGTCCGTAGCAGAGATTCTTGAGGAAATTTTGATCCCGTTTTTTTCCCCTTATTCTTATTAATACAATAACAATGTTCTTCGTCCTCTCGCTCATTCCTTACTCCTACTTTTCCTTCTCCTCGAGATGCTCCTACTCCCATATTCCTGTCATGGTTCTGCGAAAGGAGGTTTCGCGGCCACTCAGGATCGTCAAGTATTTCAATATAAACCTCACCGTAGACCCAGCTCATGTAAACACTTTCCGTGGAATGGCCGAAGGGGCTTCGAAACGCAAACGAAAGGGGGGCGGTGGCAAAAGTGTCATCCTATCTATGTCGTCGATGCTGCTACTACCATGGATGGTGGTGTGGGGGTTGGGGGGGTGGAAACATCAGTGTTACATCGGTTTCACTCCTTGGGTCTGGGCATCATTCAACACGTGAGCAGCAGCAGCAGCAGCAGCAGCACCGAGAAGCCCACGATGGTCCTTAATCTTGTTTGGCATGGTAGCTGCACGGCGGTCATTCCGTAGGGGCTTATGCTCTGGGCTGGGGTGCACCGGCACCAATGCTCCCTGCTCCACGGCGTGCCACACACCGCAAACCAATAACGAAAGCTCCTGACGCGCTGACCACTCAATCGTCGCACAAATGAGACACTTCTGGTCTACTCTGCCCATTACTCATGCACTTGCGCTAGTGCTGCTGCTTCTACGAGCGTGCACAGAGAGAGAGATAGAGAGAGAGAGAGAGAGAGCACAACTATGTGTGGTACGCCGGCACTCGGTAATTAACTTAGTTTCCCAGCTTCATCCATTGCAGTAGTAGTAGTCCCTGTGTGCATCAAAACACGGAGCGGATGGTTGCAGCAGCGGATACAAGTGGCTAGTGTGGTGGCCTCGGCTGCTGGCTGCACACCTTAGACCGAGCCGCCGTGGTGGGAACGAGATTGGAAAAGTTTGCGACATGCGGCTGTAATCGTGCTTTGAGGCGATTGGCGTGAAGGTGGCTTCCAGGGTATGCCAGAGAGAGAGAGAATACACTGTTCACTACCAGGCCTAATGAGGATTTTCCCGGCTCTTAAGCGGCTAGGAGTATCGGCTCTCAAACCGGCTGCAGTAACCACACTCGACCTGATAGCATCATCATCATCAGTAGCGAGCTATCTGGTTCACTGATCCCGTTCCTCTGGATGTTCCCAGAAAGGTCCAGCCTATTTGTGATTACGTTTAATCAAGACATCGGTTGCATCCGATAAGATAAGAGGCCGAACCGAAACCGGCTACTACATATATAACCTCACAGCGCTATGCTCTAGCAGCAGCAGCAGCAGCAGCAGCAGTGGACCTATGTATGAAACATAATTTTCTTAAAATGCTATGTATATGCGGCTATCGCTAACCGTTGCGGTGCGGTCCGTGCACCACATCGTGCTCAACATGATGATTTGGGCTTTTACGGTTTTGACATTTCAGGTGCGGCGTCGCGCAAGAGGAGAGGTCGGACACTGCAGCACGATGCAGCAGCACCACCGAGATGAGCAGCACGCGTGGCCTGTGCTGTGTATGGTGCTCTTCTGCAGAGCACAAAAGCACAAAAGAACATTATACGTCGTCGTCGGAGGAGGAGTATAGACACGTACATAAAGACAGCGACAAGCGTCTTCATTCGAGACCGTTCTCCACTCCACTCCGTCCATCTCCGCACTGCTGGATGCAGATATCCGGTAGCACGAGCTTTTACGAGCATCAACAGCAGCAGCACCAGCAGCAGCAGCCATCGGCATAGAAAGCATCCTGCAAATCGTCCTACCTCTCTTTCTCTCTCCCGGGATGGCACTTTTGCGCCTGTCTCGTGGTGGTGGTCCTCATGAACAACAACGCCGAGAAGAAACTCATATTTTCACCCACTCGCAGGCACATTCCGACGCCGGGGAGCCGCCGTTTTTGTTTATTCTGTTTTTCCGGCATTTTTTCCGGCCATCCGGCCATAGAGGAGAGAGACAGAGAGAGAGAGACAGAGAGAATGGAGAACCATCTCCTGCCACACACACACACACACACTACTGTCCGTGTCGGTACATAAGAGCTTTCAGGCTCGGCTGCCGCTGTCCCGTCCGTCGCGAAGGCCACAGGACATAGCCGTGATACCGACAGGACAGAGAGAGAGAGAGAGAGACAGAGAGAGAGGGAAAGCGAAGCAGGGCTGTGGGCGATGCTTGAAGAAGCACGTAAAGCACCCAAATTGAGTTTGAAATTTTGATGAAAAATATTTCCGGTCGTTCGGGCTTCATTTCCCAGTGGTTCGTGTACTCCCACACACACACACACACACACACGCCCGCGCACACCGGCTATGGCCACATACGGGATCGGCGGCGAAGTGTTCTTGCTGCTGCCGGTTGTTGCACGGAGTGGCATAAAATCTAGTAACGAAATCTTCTTCCAAAGAGACCTCCTCCACGAACTTGCCGGATACCCTGGCCCTGGCCACCCTTCAATGGTGGCGCGTACTCGCGGTGAAGAATGATGCCTCCTGTACCTGTTCTGGTTCACCGGAAATAGTTTGAGGATTGAGGCGCGAACGAAACGGCGTTCTTCAAGTACCAGAACTAGACGTTCCTTTCTTTCGCCTTCTTTTCTCGGTGGAGCTTTTTTTTGCACCCTTGCATAGGAATTTTCGTTGCCAAAGAAACCGACAACGAAAGTAAGTAACCATCGCTACGCGGCTTTTGTGGTGTGTGAAGTTGGTTTTTGAAGGTCGTGCTGGTGCGAATATGCGCGTAATGGGTATCCGTTTTGATGCACTCCCAAAAACCGAACCGAACTGATCATGCCTTCGCCGGTAACGCTATCGCGAGGGTTCCTTAACCCAACGGTAGCTTACCTCTTGTTTAAGTGTGTGTGTGTGTGTGTGTGAGTGTCTAGTACCGGTACTACGATGTAGAAGTTCGTGTACCTCGTGTGGGTTGATGTGTGATGGCGTGTTAAGTTCAAGTAGCTGTTCATAACAATGTGGTAACAGATAAAGGTCGGTATAGGTGAGAAACGAAATGGTTTGGGGGTGTATCTGAGAACAAGAGTTTTCCGTTTTTTTTTTTTTGGAAACTGGTGCAACTAGTACCTTTCTGGGTAATCCAACTAACCGCAATCGACCAACGGAACTGCAACTTGCACTATGGGCTCTGCAGTAGAACCCACGATAAAGCTGTTTTCACATCGAAGGTATTTTACGAGCGGTTTTTGAAGCAATATGGAAATGTTCACACATAAAAATCGCACCGTTTCCATGGAGCTTTGGAAGGAGAGTTACAGTTGGCTGTTTGGTTTTGGATCTGTTAAATTTTACAACTTTAGCAGCCACTGAACTGATTGCAGCGTTGTACTTTGATTTTGCAATTTGCTTTGGCAGAAATATGTTGAAAACCCGATAATCACTGTTTTGCATATAGATAAAACTATTTAGCATGATTTAATAAGGTGCCGGTAGTGATAAGTGGTGATATTTTTCGTGTATTTTCGATTCGTGTTTATTCGACCTCCGAGTTATCATGGTGTTAACAGCGAGTTTAAGCTTTAGCGCCAACTCTGGCGTGTTGAAAAACGCCTTTGATGTGGCCTAAACGAAGACGAGAAGCAAATGTTCGTTCTCGTCATTCCCTCAAACTCTCAAAAAACATTAGCAGTAGGCCGTGGCCTGCTATCGCCAGTTGCAACGGTGTTCTGCGGTGAGCAATCCATCGTAGCAAGCACTGCACTGTTTCATTTTGCTGACCACTACCAACACTGCACCATAACCTTCAAAAGGAAAACCGAAAACAGAAAAATCCACCAAAAAGCCAATATCTGTTGTCGTTCCTTCTTGCTCCCTCACTGGCCGCCGCGATCGTGATGGATAACAACAACAAAAATTTCAATCATTTCTGCCATACACATTCCCATCATTGCATTCCAAAGTATGAAGGCCTCCCTCTCTTCGAAGAGGTACTTTGGTCTTCGGACAAAACTCTTCCCTCATACTCGGTTCCACCTTCACCTTCATAACGTCGTTCCTGCTGCTCGCATCTTATTTACCGAATAGAAGAAGGAGAAAAGAGGAGAAGGCCTCCCACCTCCCCCCCCCCCCTTTGCTGGAGAAGAACTTTCTCCGTTCCCTCTGCTTGGATTTGTTTTTCCCTTTCTTCTTCCTTTTCTTCTTTGTCTTTTCTTCATTGCCCCCTTCCTCCTGATCGGAACGATCGGAAAATCGAATTGGTAATCACTTCCGGTCGGGTGAGTCGATAGCAATTAGAAATATTTCATTTCGTCCCCCAGTCCCCACCCTCGTCCCTCCCGGTCCCCCACCTGTCCCTAAAAGGCATTCCTTGGCCGACGGTCGGTTCCGGAAGGTTCGCCGGTTTCGGTTTCCGTTTCCGTAGACGCAGCGAGAAAGATGGTGATAAACGTTGGTTCGTTGGCGAAGGGCCCGAGGGGAGGAAGGGAAGGTGGTTGGATTGCCTTCGACGCTCATTAGCTGGAGGCCATTGTGAAGGGCGAGGAGGGCGGATGGGGTGAAAATTATCTTGATGTTTTAATCAACTCGTGAGTCCGCGACCGTTCCCTGGAATTGAAGCATTTGGTTCCGAACTTTGATCGCTTCCGTTTTGCGATCGTCTCTCTCGTCTCTCTCTCTCTCGTCTCTCCCTTCAGCAAAGTTTTGTTGAAAAACTTTTACTTCCATCTTGTGTTCCCTCTCTCTCCCTTTCCTCATTTCAGGGCCAGAAAAGCACAAAAATTCCAGCGCACGAGCGCGTATCAGACGCGGATGATTTGTTTATCTTTCCCTCATCCGGGATTCCCTTATCTCCGGTGGCCCTCCGGAACCGCTAGACCGGCACGAGAAACGCAACGCAAGTGGCGTGATTGATGAAGTCATCGATTGATGACCACCGGTGGTCGTACGCTGAACGATGACCGTCTGCGGGATGACGGAGCTCCAAACGACGAAGATTTATTGCCAAAACAAAACAACAACACTACACACATACACACTCCGGTGGGTCCCGGAAATTCTTTCTACCTCTTTCGTTCTAACCGTTATGGTTCTGCTGTTGTTGGGGTGGAGTATGAGTCATGAGTCGCGACCGCAATTAGAGGCGTACGTTCAGCGCGTGAGTGGACCTCGCGATAGGCAACGCGACGACGAATGTACTGTTACGGTCGATGAACCTACCTCTTC
This sequence comes from Anopheles darlingi, assembly GCF_943734745.1. Classification (NCBI taxonomy): domain Eukaryota; kingdom Metazoa; phylum Arthropoda; class Insecta; order Diptera; family Culicidae; genus Anopheles; species Anopheles darlingi. Next base: position 45,414,538 of record NC_064874.1, read on the forward strand.
ACGGTCGCCACGAACGGTCGCCACCGAGTTGGAGGTTCCATGCGTTTTCATTACGCCTCTCGCGGTCACCCCCTGGCCGCGACATCGTCGTCATCGCAGGAACGGTGCGTATAGGTCCCGCGACATAACATCGCACACCATCATCTCCTCGCGCACGGAACGGAACATGCAGAACGCGCGCGCGCCTCACGCGAACACCAATACGACCAGACCATCATGACCAGACCAAACGGAGGTGCCGGTGACCGGTGGAGGGGATAGAAACCGTTCCGTGAAATGGCCACGAGCCACCGAATGAATTTCCTTTTTGTGGGTTTTGTTTTTGTTTCGTTTTTTTTGCCTCTCTCGCATCGGTCTCGTCGAATGAGCCATTTCCAGCCACCAGCCCAGGCCGGCTGGCCAGCAAACGACGAACCAAAAAAAGGGTTAATAGAACGTTCCACTCGATGCTCTTTTGGTGCGCTCGGGTGGCCAGCGCACCGGGCCCGCTATTCAATTTCCCTTTCTGGCTTGCATCGCGCCAACAAATCCCCGAGGTAATGCTCCCGATTATCTAAGAGAGTACCGTTTTGTTTTGAGGAGAGAGAGAGAGCTTTCAATTGAAGCACTCCCGCGATTGGCGATTGGCCATTTCCACCCGATGACTGCTGGGGTTTGTGGTTTGTTAACCGGTGCCAGAGATGGCCAAAGGATTCATGAAAAGCCGGTGGATACAGGTGGTTTGGTTCGGTGCAGAGCAACAACAGAGGTCTATAACGTCCTTAGCTCGTACTTCAATTGAGCACTAGCCGGTGAGTAGCATCCATTTATCGATACTTATGATAGGTGTATCAAAAGAGGGTAGATAGATTTCCGGTTCCCATTTCACTATCGCATTACGATCAACAAACGAATGGTAACTGTTGTGCAAAAGGGATTTCTTCTTGTATATAAAGGCAGTCGGCGATGTTTTCAACATAGTTGCCATTGATTTTTAGTTTCCACGAAATTTTTATAGCAGACAGAAGTCCTCGCTTAGCTGCCCAGAAATAACGTAGTAGAATGTTTAAAATAAACATATAAATAAAATATAAACGCTTTATGTTCAACGATCGTGTAAAAGCGAACTTCTTGACAGGCGGAGGTGCCACAATAGCGACCATTCGGGTTCTGCAAAACTAATCTCTAAATCAAACATTCAATCTAACACCCTGACAAAGTTGCTATAAACTCCATCGAAGACCTCATTTTTCACAAGGTGCGACATGAGGATGAATATTAAGAAATAACTACGAAATTTAGTGCAGTAACAACCACAAAACTTGGTGAATCGGTTATTAGTACATAGTCTGAATTAATATGCCACTGATAAACTGTAGGCTAGGTATTGTTATTTAGTAATCTAGGTTTAAATTTATAGATAATTGGGCATTGTAGCATAAGAAGACAAATCTATCGATTTCGGTCGAGATTTCATAATTTGTTTTTCGTGTTAACGTTTTCCACTGCTCCAATGATAATCACAACCAATATGAGAGGACGCCTCATATGTATCGAACAATTCAAGATTGTATTTTATTACAATAAAAGACTTAAAAATTGTACTCTACTATTTCGTCCAACAGTGTTCGATATTTATCAGCATTTCAAAAGTTTCATATTTTCCAAAAAATGTGTCATTAACTTGCAATTAAAAATGTGTTAACTTGCATGTTTGCCTTAATAGTTATGCTTTTGTTATAATTTGAATCAATTTCATAAAGAATTCCATAACCGAAGATTGGTGTGTAGGTTTCTCGCCTGAAGTTGGAATAAAAGAAGTCTTTATTTAATACGAGACGCAACAAACTTAATTCAAAATGAATGAATCAAACACAATCAAAATCAGAAATCCATCAGTTAAAAACTCCACGATAAAAACAAAAAACAAATGTTCAAAAAGTACTAGACGACGTGCAACGTGTACTATAATCGCTTTTAATATGAGAATCAAAAGGTGATGCTGCTGCCAGTCGAAATGGTTCCCAACCGGATTTCGGAAGATAAATACCCGGTAATTAGTGCGCCAAAACAAGCTTCAAATTAGAAAATCCTCGCGCGAGACACTAGAACACCAGCGTAAGGCGCGGGAAGGGGGTTATGGGTCGCTCGGGAGGGTTCTCGGCCACCGTTCTTCTCGCTTTGTCTCGTCGACCGTTTTGCGGAAAATTTCAAATTAGAAAGGCACAAGGCACTAAGACCCTTCCCCACCATCGATGCCGCACAGTGTCACCGTCACCTTGACTACCGGGTCCTGGGTTAAACCAAAAGGAGGGGACAAAACCGACTCAGCAGCAGTAGCAGCAGCGACTCTTTTTAGGGTTGACTAAACACTGATCGCACGGGACGGTCCGGCGTCGCTGGATCTGTAAAACACAGATTCACAGATTATCCCGGTCACCGTCAGTCAGTCGCGGTTTGGACCGTCCCCCTCGCAACCACCAACAGTCCCATTTTCGGGATCTGCCACTTTTACTACCGTCATGGCCGTTGGTTTGTCCGACGGTCCGTCCGTCCGTCCGGGGTCCTCGGGTCCGGCAAACTTTTCGTCCCCCAAACCAGCAACACACGCCAACTGACCAGCTGTCGTAAATTAAAATTTTAACTACACAACACGGCTCTTGACGTCGATTTTTGGGGTCCGTTCTTGGGACCCTTGAGGGACGAGGTTATGGGCGGTGAGATGCGGAGGTCACTCTTGGCCGACGCCTGTTCTGGAACAAATTTCATCCCGAGCTTTGGCTGGTCAGTTCTCTCTCTCGCCGCAACCACCGGAGAAGAGACCGGGCACTGGTCCGAGAAGGAAAACAGGAAGGGGGGGAAATGGAAACTTTTCACATCAATTTCCAGAGAGGAAATAGCCAACCACGACAACGAGAGACCGGGCCGCCGGTCACCGGTTAGCCAGCAACTGTCACACGCCTAGGATAGTAGGCGAGGCAAGTGGCACGGTGGTGGCCATGGCCGAGGCGGTCGCGCGGTCCTGGAGCGCACGCTTATCGAGTGACAAATAAGGAATAAATCATGAAAAGTTTCCCACATTTTCCGCCGTCGTTTCGCGGTGCGAACTTTGTGCGAATTGTCCCCACCGTTCACCGTTCTACCGCTGCCGTTCTGTTGTTCGTACTTCGAACGTTCGTTCCATTCTCGTTTCCCTTTGGCCGTTCTCGCCGCCGGTGTGACCCATAAAAGACGTTACGAATTACTTTTGCCTCGGTTGTTCTGTTGTTCTTTGTTTGCGTTTGAGGGCAGTAACGACGACAATCGGTAAGCAGTGTACCCAGCACAAGGCAAACGATTGCCGTAATGAATGGTCGTCAGTAAGAGGTACTAATTGTGTTTTTTTTTGCACGCGAACCATGAATCGATTGTCGATACTATCGATGGTAGAGGACGTTTTGGGTTGAATTAAATATTTAACAACGGAATGTGTGTTCTTAAATAACGCAGTGTCAAGAGCAGTTATTGGTTTAATGTTGATTTGAGATAAAACTGAGCAAGCTTATGAGATTTTTTCTTTGGAAACTATCTGATCTTCGTGCAAGTAATGGTCGTTAGATATTACTACCCTTGTGGCAACATTTTCTCATTGGTTCCCCACTGCACTGCAAATAATAATCAGTTGCGACTTTATTTAGCCTCTTTCTTTAGCGTGATCGTAAATGATTTTTGTGAGCAATTTTGAGACCAATTTTTGCGGAAAAATACACTACGAAAAAAAATTTATTCACCACTGTAAGAAATTTTCGTTTTGGCTGTTTTCTCTAAACATCTCCCGATCAGTCGGATGTTTGACATCAGTCAAACAATAAAAGATACACCAAGTTACCAGACAACTGAATCATTTAAAAGGGGTCTATCAACATCTCTAGCAAATGAACAACTATACGTTTTTTAGGTACTTCGTAGTTGTATAAGTCCATTACTTTTGACGCTACAACCATCGATAGAATCTCAAAAAATACGCTTGGGATTGAAGAACTCAACTGCATTGCCAAAAATGGAAAGAAAAAATATTATTGAATTATTTTGAAGTGAAAACCATACAATACTATTCATTGTTAGAAAAACAATGGTGGATACATTTTTTTGCGTGTTTTTCGTGCCTTTTTTGACTGTTTTTTGATATATTTTTTTCTAGCGAGTCTTTAAAAAAATTAAAAAGTAGATCAAAGAAGAATAAAAAACCTTGACATTTTTTACTTATACCTTATTTTAATTTTTGCCTTAGATGTTTAGAAAAAACAGCCAAAACGTAAGTCTTTTGCAGCAATAAACTTTTTTCCGCACTGTATCTCATACCTACGCCAGTAGTGAATAGTTTAATTGAATCGGTATATTAAGATCTACAGATGCTTCGCCAATTGTAATTCAACGATTGTGTAACTCTTTTTCCATCAAATGAACGATCGTTATCGTTAAACGATAGTTTGGATCGAGATGTTTTCGTTGCCGCCAGATGCGTCTGAGCATTTAACTCATTATGATATCTGAACCATTTAACCAAAATCCTTTTTTTCGCCAATAATCAAAGACAGACCAAATAACTACTCACAAAAGTAGCGATCAAAATTAAAATAAACATCACGACATCGCACAATTGTATCTGGGAAACATGTGTCCCAAATATCTCACAGCAAAATATCGGAAATTACATGACAGATTGTCTCTCGATATATTGAAATTATGACGATCACGCAATATGTTGATTTTCACGAAACAGAAAATATGCATAAAATAAAATGGAAGGCACCATTTGGTGCATTAAACATATGTTCCACTAGTGCAGTAACATCACCTTTGTGGGACACCTTTTCGCCGAGTACGATCATGATTTCATCAATCACAATGACTCTCTTGCAACCAACGAACCAACGAACCAACGAACCCAATACGAAAGCTCGATCGATCGAGAGCAAGAAACCCTACAGTTGCGGCACCTTCAAGATGCAATCACCCTTCGGCGAGCACGGTAAGGCCACGATGGCGACCGCCTGGAGGCGGTCAGATAACCCCCCTCATAAGAGGTGAACCAGTGCGCGCACCACTACCACCATCACGACGAAGACAACGTCGCCAAGTCAAACGGTTTGGTGGTTCACTGTCACTACTACTACCAGCAACGCCGCCACCACGGTGCCTGATCAGCGTCGAGCGAAACCGGTTCTGCTTAGACACCCACGATCATCGGTGTCGAAGGGGTCGCTGCGTCGTAGATCGCGTTGCTGAGCGCAAGCAAGCCGCAGACATTATTTAATCGCAGAGACAGACAATTGCTGCCACCAACACCACTACTAGCACCATCTGCTCGTAGCACACTTATGGTGGTCAGATGATAGGCCGCATTGGCACTACGACCAGAGTACGGCCAAGGTGCTCTAACCACTACAGATGGCCACATGACGATCGAGCTTCCACCAAGCTTCTAGACTAGAAAAACATCAACCGGACGTGTATGATCGCCTGAGACAAGATCATCACGTACGAGGTTTGACGTTTCGTTCTTCAGATGCACCACAGAGCGAACAACATGCTAGCATGCAACGCAAAGAGACTACTAGCAGCAGCAGCTGCAGCAACATTGTTGCCCTTGGTAAGTGTCTGTGTGTGCAATCGTCACGATTCCGTGGTCCGGATGACATTACGACTCGCGACCTCTCGTAGGTACGTCGACGGGCTTATGATTTACAAAACTCCTGAGGGGAGAGGGGGGACCACACTCCTTTGGCAGCAGCACTGACCAGCACCATACTGGCTAATTGAAGGGGTTTTCGGTCGATTCCCTGTGTTGTGTTGGCTGCTCGGGTGGTAATGAGGGGCTCTGACCGCACCGCTTCGAGCGCTCCCCTAACGAATGCCATAAATCTCGTCGATCCCGCAGCGCCGTGCGGTTCGCCAGCGTAGCGTAGCTTGGCCAAAAAGGAAAGGGAAGAGGAAATGGCACAAGAACGGTGTCAAGTACGGGGTGGTACGGAAGGTCTGAAGATTTATCTGTGATTGTTCATCGCCCAGACAATCACAACGCCACCAAAGGGAGGGGGGGGGGGGGGGCGCGAGAGGTCGGTGCACGCTACAGCGGTACGCCATTACCAGTGCCCAGATTGTGGACACGCAATTCTAGCCCTGATCGCGCCCAACATATGGCCGACGATGGCTATCAAGCGAACGTTCACCATCATTTGACCAAAACAGTCTGTGTGTGTGTAAAACAGAGAGAGAGAGAGAGCTACGGCTGCTGCTCTCCAGCTGAAAGCTCCTCCAGCGCAAATCCCAGCGCACAAACTGTAACCTTTTCCTTGCCCGGGCACAACACTCACACACCATCGTGCGACATAACAGCAAACGCAATGTCCGCACACTCTGTCCGCCTTTCACCCGCACTCGCGCGTCAACGTTCAGTGGCGCGTTTCTGTCGTCACCAGCAGCAGTCGCCACCGCCGCAGCTGCCAGCTGCCAGCCAGCACTCGCATGTTGCGCCGCACGATTCCGGATTGATTCCATAAGAAATTCACACATTCCGACTGGCTAAAAGCTTTGCTGAATTAGTAGTCATACCTGCAAAGAGACAGAGAGACACAAAGATATTGTTTCATTAGCCAATTGTTTGGTAAATAACACGGGATTATGAAATGCAATACAGTATATTAATCTCTACATACTTTCATCTAAAAGCACGCACGGATAACACTAAGAAGCTTTCGACAAACAAGCATTTATCAGCCACACCATTGACGCTCCATCAAAACCGTCCTTTCCTACCGTGTTTTGTCCGAGCCCCTGTTATCAAAATATCAATTTTCCGCCCCAAAACCAATGACGAACACATCAATGACAGGGGAATGCGGTTACATCCCCCGGTAGCATCATCATCTCTTGCGACCATCTTGCCTCTTGCTTGACAAACAGTTAAGCTGCGACCGATACGCCAAGAAAGGAAGGAAGGTAAGTGGTAACCCGGATAGCGGGACGCACACTCCTCGTAATGGAGTGTCAGTTTCCGGACGAGTGCGCCTGTCAAGGTCCCTCTCACCTCCAACGTTCCGTCTTAACTGTCAATACGGTACCGAAATGGTTCAACGGTTCACTTGGGCGTTTATTTATATTTTCGGGAGTGCCAACACTGTTGACAGCTGCTGGGCCCAACCCCCGGGGCGTGTGCAAACTGTCCATCCTTTTACCGCGAAACAGCCAGCACCACCATGGATGCAATTCGGGAACAGCAAAAGCATCTTACTGTCGATAACGGATTCGGGCGATTCGCAAACGAAACGGGTTTCGGGTTCAAAATCGGGTGTCCATCTCGGAGAAATTTAGGTCACGGTTCGGTCACGAGGTTCATCGCTTGATCATTAGGTGGCGCGCGTTGGCGTTGAAGTCTTTCGTTCGACTATCGGTAGCAGCGCGCGCCAATCATCGAAAGTCCGCGATCGACAGGGAGAGATCATGTTCTGGCACGATCCCCAGGCCAGCATGCCAGGTTTTGCCGCTTTTTTTCCTCTTCAAATTCGTGCCGACAATCGAGCTATAAAATATATAAATTTTTCAAAAATCGATATCCCTTCAGATATCGAAAAAATACTCTTCCCACACAAAGCCAAAGCAGTATCTAACAAAAGCTGCTTTCCAGTTCCCGGCTAAGTCGCAGCACCGCCTCTATGGTACATCTGATACCGGTTTCACTGAAAAGACCAAAAAGAAGGCGCCTCTAAAGACGTCCAAAGACGAAAAATAAACCGCCTCTCTTCCGACAACCGCGGCCCGCCGCGAGGCCGTCTTATCGATGGGACACTTTCGGTACAAAGCGTACGCCTACGAACGTTTATTTGTGCGACGCGTGTGTGTCATCATCTTCAGATTATCAGGCTCGATCCGGGCCCGGACAGACGGGGCGGATGGACGGAGAGTTTGCTCGAAAGTTTCCGGCACCTCCATTCCGCATTTCAGGCGTTGCCAATCCACAACCCACCACCACCACTGTCACCATCGTCGCGAAAAGGCGAAATGCGAAAGAAACACATGTTTGTCGCCCTCGGGGTGAGTCACCGAATTGGCACCTTCTCGGTAGTAGGATCGCATCACGGCCAAAGCAGGGCCACTGTAAGCTTGGGCGTGCGAGGCCCGCGTAGGTCATATTCGAGGCGTTCGAGGTGTTAATTTGTTCTTCGGCAAACCTCGGCCCACAAATGTGCCAGGGTGTTTGGCGTGGAAGAGAGAAGGAGAGTAGCTGTTAGCTGTACTATTTACGTACACAGTAGCTGGAAGCCGTCAAAATGTGAGACATTAGGAGACACACACACACACACGTGAAGGTGTATTATCTCGGATCGCAGCCAATATCTGTCCCTTACGCAAATACGATGCGATATCTTTCCCAAAAGAATGCAACTGAGAATATAAGTAGTGGATTATGGAACCGAAATCGATATCACAATACCGCTTAAAAGCACTTCACCGAACACTTTTGCAGGAGCAATTTACGATGAAAATGATTTGAAATTAATACCAGAAAAAGGCGAATTTACTTACGAGGGTTTGAAACAAACCCACAACAACACCAGATGCTAGATCTATTGCGTTATCTGTGATGCGGTACTGCTTACAAGATCGTGTTCAAGAGCTAATGTGCAAAGAGATATTCCAGAAGTTATTGCAACAACGTCTTTCCATACCTTACACATTGAGTATCACTGTTGTCACTTATAAATACCTTCCATCTGGTAGTCGTTGAAGGCAAGCCGGTTCTTAAATCTTTGCCGCATAACAACCTGTGAAAATGCACGACCATGACGGCAATTGTTGCAGTTAAGAAACTTTCATTGACTGCCATTTGGCGACTCGCGAAACTTTATTTCATAAGCACGGACGCTTGGTTTGTGCAGACCAAGGATGATTGGTTGATTCGTGATTTTCTATTACAACGGAGATTATCATGTGGTTTCGATTTAGTCGTTATTGTTGTTAGAAACAAAAACTAATTTTAGTACATCAAAAACTATTTGTGATGAAATGCAAATGAGTTGATTTAAATTGACCTTTTTCATAGTCAGAACCAAAAAGTTCCTCCAATCAGAAGATCAAGTATAAAGTATGCATTTGAAAAGAGACAGAATTTGAATGGTGATAAAAAAAAAACTAATAATTCTGTAAACTACACATGTAATGTAATTTTATCAGTTTACTTGAGAAAATGTGAAACCTCTATCAGTCGATGATGGCGAAAATAGCGAAGCTTTTTCGTTCTGACGATTGCCCGTTCAAAGCACGGTAGTCTGGAGCATCTAAAATGGTTTTTCCGGGTGTTCACTGCAACTGACCAAATAGTGCAAAAAGCCCAGAAATAACTGGAAAATATGTGCACAAATATATTTTCGACCGGCATGCCGAAAACTCCGACCAGCACTAGGAAGGCTGATCGGAATGGCGCATTTTTTTTTATTTTTGTTAAAAGTGATGAAATTACCTTCCATCTGTAATTTACAGAGCTTTTCATTTTTTCACTTTTTCTTATCACCATTTTCTTTTTTCGTTTTTTTTTCACCATTCAAATATTGTCACCATTCAATTATTGCATTGTCAAAATGTTAATGCAGCCCTTAGGATTGCGCAATCGAAATTCAACGAGGCTTCAATAGTCGAGTGACAAAACAAAGTTGGCGGCGTCAACTAGTTAAAAAATAATTTAAAGAAAGTCCCCAGTCTAACCTTCAAAGTTATGAAACATGAGACCGTTCGGCGTTTATGAGCTCCTTCGTATACACTCTTTTACTGACCAGACCAAAGGAGGACCTTTATCATTCTACTAGGGGTGATTTTTGGCGGTTTTCGGTTGCTATCACAACCACCTTCCGAGACTTGCACCCCCGTCCCGGCTACTGCGAATTTTCCCCTTTCTAATTTAATCAACCGGTACCACCACACGTCAGCTAAAAACCGATGGAAAACCCCCTGACACATTCAGCAAACAATTTTCGCAGCCCTTTCCGAAAAAAAGAAAAAAAAAGAAAAGAGTTTTCGGGAATGGTAAAGGGTTCTAAAAGGGGGGGGGGGGTCATTAATGGTCCTCTTCTGGCCCGGGCTCATCCGAAAAACCGGAATCCACCAAACCGCCAGCTGCTTAGCTGGCATGTGCTGTTGCTGTGCCCAGCGCGTGTCCGCTGCTCCCACAATGTCGTTAATCGTCTTTTAATCGATGATGTGCCCAACGAGGCGAACCGGACTCACTTTCATCCGGACCTCAAGTCTCTCTCGCGTCGCTCCCAATTAGAGAGTTCAAAGGGGTTCGAGGGGAGTCACGGGAGTCATCATACACACACACACATCGTCAGCATGCCAGGTCATTCTTTAGCTCGCAACCTCTAGCACAACCCAAGGAAAAGGATGCGGCGGGGGGAGGGGGGTCTCGCAAAAGGCAAAGATGCTGTCGATGCGATTCCGTGTACGAGCGAAGCGCTCTTTTTTCCAGTTAACCTACTTCAAAACCTCAAATTACCATCATCAAAGTAGGGTGGTGCTCCTTCACCGTAGGTAGCAGCCGCCGCCATCATTCCTTGTCACAATCCATGTCGTCACTAGTTGCCCGACTGGGCGTTGGTGGTGGTGGTGGTGGTGGTCACCGCATCGGAGGTCGTAACCTTAGCCACCGCAGAGCCGCAGCGAAAACCTGCTCGTGACCGCAAAAAGAAGAAGTCGAGAGAGAGAGAGAAAAAAGAAACGTCCAACGAACGGCTTTTCGGGGAAGGTTGCTTCTCGCTAAGCCAGTGTCACGGACCACCGGGGAGGACCGGAGTGTTCCGGTACTACCCAAGTACTACAACCTTCTCGACAGTAGTAGTAGTAGTAGTAGTACTCCTATGCCGGGCCGCAGGTCATTGAGAATTCATGGCCGATCTCCTGTGTCCGTTCAAAGCGCCACAAACGACGACGTGAACGACGAATGGAAACGAGAGTCTGCGAGGAGCAGAACGACACTACCTCTACACGTGTGTGCGTGTGTGTGTGGCCACCGACTAACCGAAAAACGGTGCATAGCACCATACACCTACACGGGGTTGTGGCGTTGATGATGGAGATGTTCTCCGTTCTGTGTGTCTTCTAATCTCCACCTTTGGTTTCGGCGGCGCAACGATACGCCGATCGACATTTAGACGACACGTCGTATGCACTGCACCACCAACGGCATAGCGGCATATCGGCAGCGGTAGCAAAGGGGATAACAAGTTTTCCGGTTCCGAATTTTTTGCTCCGAAGTGTCTTTCCCGCCAGTGTGATGCCATCGAACCGTGCCGATCGTCTTTCTCTTCTCTCTTTTTTTTTTTTTGCTAATTGTTCTGCTGAAGGGATGGCAGCTTTTTTTTTGATAAGTGGTACAGAATACACAGAGAGAAATAGAGATATATAGATAGAGAGAGACAGAGTGGCTGCGCTATCGATCGTGATCCGTCTGGAGTGATCCGAGGAATTCGTTCCCCCCGAGCGTTCCAGAAAGGAACACCAGGAACACCTTCCGATGCGTTCTCGATAAACAGTATGACGGATGTTTGGTAATAAGGCATGGAACAGTTAATATTTGGCCGTTAACTTTTAATCATTGCAGCGCGCCCAGTGGTCACTTTGCAATTCGGTTGACAGCGTTTTAATCATTGTAGCCTGTTTATTTAGTGCTAAGTTTTTGGTCGAAATTGATCCACGCCTTCAAAAGTTATCGCCAATGGAACGGGAAAGGCAAAAAAAAAGGCTGCACACTCACTATTAAAACTCGATTTGCATGGTTTTTGATGGACGATGGAACACATATAAAAATGCGTTTAGAAAAAAACATGGACATTGCCAATTATAGAGGGAATGATTTAGGAAGGGTTTGGTTTATTTACGGAGATAAATTTGCCCGTAAGATGATGATTTGGCATGGGATATGAAATTGTTGCGACAAATCAAATGTTTTCACCATTGAGGCAACGTTCATTCGAAATTTGTGCAACAAAAGAGTGTCTACGGAAAACGGATTTCGTCCTGCATTTGTCCACCAATGATCCTGTCGAAGCATGATTTAGGTAGCTGTTCTAGCCGAAGGTATGGCGTTTAGTTTTTTTATTCAAATAGATCGATTTCATAGCAAAAACTATCAATGAAACAAAATGACTGGATTTTCGTAACATCGGTTTCTATTCGACAATTATCACAAGGAAACTTAAAAAGTATATCAGAAATGTATAAAAACCAACTAAAATGAGGGTGACGTGCAACAAGAGGGCAATTGATGTGGCCTACAGTACTGTGCAACAAATGTTTGGTGATGTCGAAGTAAAAGATAAAAAGTGATATAAAAAACTAATGAATAATTTGCATCAATATTTCTTAACAAAGGCAATAAGAAAACCTATAAAATGACAACATTCTTTTCGTTTTACGTCATTTTTTTGCTAAGATATGACCTATTTTGTGCGGCCAAGTATTAGCTGATCCATGCTTTAGTTTCGGCATAATTGATAACGCCTGCACCGACCTGCTGACTGTCGGTTACGATAACGATGCGTATTGCGCTTTTATCAAACCAAAGTACCAAAGACTCCAGAGGGGAATACAGAGATTGGAATCGAGGAGGAAAATATGAAATGCCTCCCAAAGTGAAAGTGTGTGTAAATGATGTACGCTCGTACCTCACTCAGGGAGAAGAAGAAAGCGCCAGGAAAGAGAAGCTGGCAGGAGGAAGAGGAATGTGTTTATGGATATCCCAGCCATGGTCGTACGTGTCCATGGGACGGATCATTCCGGTGTTACCACTCGGTGCCACTCGACTCAAGTATCACTCAGCTGTGCGCATCTCGTATCCTTCGGCATCCTCAGCAGCAGCAGCAGCAAAGCATTTGGATACATTATTCAGCAAAAGACTGCCTTTGTCCTGACCCGGGGACAAGGTCACGCTGCGGATATCCGCACTGATCATTCCGCACACACACCGCAAAGGGGGGCGGTTGGATCGCTTCGCTTCTTCGTTTATCGGCATCGGGATTCACCTTGCCACAAAATTCCATATTCCAAGTGTACTTCCAGCTTCCAGCTGCTGTGATGCTGAGGCGCTGCTGCCCCCGACATTCACTCTCCGTGTTCCCGTTCATCGCTCGCGTAATGGAAGGCAAACAGTTTAACGAGGTCGTCGGATACGGTGGCGAGACAATATAGTCTGGTCACAACCATAAACACACCCATCCCGGACCCACACACACACGGTCGTCTCGGTCAAGTTTGATGTCACCAGCCAGCCAGCGAGACAGCGAGACAGCCAGCAAAAGATGAAGAAGAAAGGTGCCAAATGGTGGTCACCATTGTAGGGGCTCCCAATTAGGAACATAAAAATGGGTCATCACCACTACCTACTACTCGTGGTGGTGCTGGTATGCGTGGTACTACACCACCGCACCAGAACCTTCCAAGGGGCTGCACGATCCGAGAATGGCTGCCTGACCACCGACGCGCTCGCTTTGCTCCGAAATGTGTCTTTTACAGATGTTTCTCTCCACGAGAGAGAGAGAGAGCCTCACAAACGTCGCAAACGATGCTTCGTCGACAGCAGCAGCTGCTGCTACTACTACTGTTGCTCCTGGAGGCCATCGCTGCTATCGCTACCACCGCGCCTATAAACCTAGCACGGTAGTTTCGAAATTAAAACGTTTTATAATACTGTAAAACCCCCAAACCCGTCGAGGAAAAACACTAAAAAAGGAGGACGGACCGTTGGGTACGCAAACGGTGGGACCGGTCGCCAGCTTCCGGTGTGCCATCGGGTGAACCGGAACATAAAATCATGTCCTAAAACTAACCATAAACACGCCGGCCAAAAACCCATTAAACCCGTCGTCACGCCGTTCCGTTAACGGGGAGACAAACTTTGTAACGTCCACGAACGCGGTGGCCGTTTGGGCGCTCGGTTGGCACCAGCATTAATAATTTGCTGCGGAAGATGCTGCTGTTCCTGATGCTCGTCCTGTTGCTTTCCGGTTCAGGGTCCAAGGAAAACGTTCCGAAACCGAGAGCGAACCCGGACTGGTTCTCAATACAATCCAAAAACGGGATAAATCATCAATTTGCTTTGCAGCAAACATATAAACAATATTTATGCTCCTGATCCTGAGAGTCCAAGGGTTGCAAAGCGGTAAGGAAAAGCGAAAAAAAAGCATTAATTGGACAGCTGAACTTAGTTCAATGCGGTGCTCCCAGAAAGTGCCCAGAAAGTGGTTCCTCATCTCCCAACACAGATCGATGTTTATGAACACCCATCACGTTGTTTGTGTTGTACCATTAGTACCAGGACGCCAGGAGCAGCAGCAGCAGCAGTTCGTAGCGTTATCCAATTCCCATTTCACTCTCGAAATCGAATGGAAGCCCCCCTCCCGGAACCCTTGGCCTGATGCAAAACGAACGACTGAACTATCGACCGGTCGCTGGTTGGTTCGTTGGTCGATTGTCTGTGTGTGCAGCACAACTTCCAGGCAAATCAATTATCCTGGAGCTATTATTTCTTAATTTATCGTAAAGTTCATTCAGACGCTCTCACTCTCTCTCTCTCGCCATCCCCAGGACTGGCATTTGCTGTTGATGATGTCGTCCTCGTCGAGAGTACCGAACCGAATTTAAGCCCCAACCAGCCTTCACCTCGACATGCCCCGGCCATGCCATGCCATGCCATGTCGCTGCAGCTCTGGAGCACACAATGGGAGCGCGAACACCAATAACGCTGATGGTCTCCGGAACTTCCGGTCCGGAAACTATAACTTCCCATCTTCTCGGGCCACACAATTCCATTTCCCCATACCCAGAGGCAATCCTCTGCGTGGACGGCGCGTGGTGGCATGGTCCGTGCCCAAAACTTATCGATCGTAATCGAAGCCTGATCCACCTACCCCCGGGGGGCACCTGGCCGGGTGAAGTGGAGGTTTCAGTATCCAAACACCCCGCCGCCCCACTTAGTGGAATTCCTAACCACCTAACTGTGCTACTGCAGTATGTGTTCCTTGGAGGAACCTAAACCTCGACCACAAGCAGCAGCAGCAGCAGCAGCAATCGGGCAAATGAATGTTGAAAGCGTCTTGAAGTTGCAGAACCGACCGAGGAATGCCCTCAAGTGCTGCTCTGACCCGTAGGTGATGCTGATGCTGGTGATAATGCATCACCATCATCGACTGGCTGGCTGGCAGGCAGGGAATCGATTCCAGCGCGCTCGAGGTTCTGCGGAACTCGTTCGCTTCTCGAAGAGTTTCTAATTATCCTACTCTACACTACTGGGGATCTTGTGGCAGTGTGTATTAGAGGGAGTTTATTAAAAATGGATCGGCTTCGGCTTTGGCACGACTCCAAAGCTAGGCCCGAGGCAACGCGGTCTTGACAGACCTTCGACCATTGGGTGCAACCATTCAGTGCCACTTTTCTGGGTCTATCTTTCTCATTGGAAGACTCCAACCTTCCGGCGCTCGATGAGAATTAGCTGGCATGGCCATTGAAATGCGAGACGGAATTTGAGAAACTTTACGATCCGTGAACAAACGGGAGAAACATTTGTACGAAGAACATTGTGCATTAGTGCTGCAACATTTCATTTCCTCTGCCGTTTTCGGCAAACTTTCGGCAAACTATTTGCCAATTTGCTGCTTTTGCTGCTGCTGTTGCTGCTGTTGGTGCTGCTGCTCAATGGACCATCGAAGAAGAAGATCGTCAACGTTTAAACGAACTTAAACCAAACGAACGCAATCACAACAATACACAGTCAGACAGACAGACAGCGAATATTGGGGGAGTGTATGGGTAGTCGGCATTGGCGCCCCCCGTTTGGTGGGGGGGGAATTAAAATTCGTTTTGCGACCGTGTAACGGCCCCACGGCCCATGATGATGGTTTTTCGCCAACACGAACGGGACGACGCAGTCAGTCCCACGCACAATTCGTTTAATGACAGCCCATTGGCATCCGTTTCGGGCACCGAAAAACCGCGGCATCTGGAGGGAATGGAAAACTCATCACACGCCCCCATTACGCCACCGGCGGCATTTTCATGGTCCTTTTTTCGGCCAACCGACCGACCGACGGACCGATGATGGTATCGCGCTACTAAAACGATGGCTACCACAAAAAATGGCTGCTGGCCAACCAGTGGCTCCGGTGGAGGAATGTTAATAAATGGCGAAAAATAAACCTAGCATCATTATGTGCGCTCTTATGGGGTGCACGCTTCTACGCGCGTCGGTTCTATGTTTCGCATTGGAGTGCTTTTTTGCATTTTCCTGGTACCCCCAGGGCGCAGGGTGGTCTAGCCTGCCTAGACCTAGCCACGTTGCACCCGGACGGTGTATTCTGTGTCTGTGTTTTGTCATTTAGCACCGTAGATAACTGGCCCCAACATGAATGCCATTTATGTTGCTGCTGCTGCTGCTGCTGTTATGCCTCCGTCGTTTTGTGCATAGAGCGTGTGCTGTGTTGCATAGCGCACCCCGATCAAAGCAACCCAATGTTTTCTGCTTTTATTCGGTCGCTGCACCTCTCTCACTCTCTCTCTCACGCGCTCTTTTTCTCCCTGTCTCTCTCTATCTGTGCTCCACACGCGAAACGTTTGGCACAACACTGTGCACACCGTGGACCGTTTTGTTTCTTTCGAGTTTATGTCGCTTTTTACCCTTTTTTGTTTTTATTTTTCCTTCACTCCGTTCCACCCAGCCTTTTCCCCGTTGCAACACTGTGCACGGAGAGATGGGGGATGGGGGCACGTTTAGCCGGTTGATTGCTTTTGTTTATTCCACCCTCCGTTTCTCTCTACTCCTCCTTAACCGGCTGCCACTCCGGTTTCCATCTGGCAATTCGATTTTCCGCTCAACAGGAGATCACACACACACACACACACGCGCCAAATTGTCGGATTTTAGCGCGTTGGGAAAGGAAAGGACGGTGGAAAACAAATGGGAATCGTGTGCGTTGAGTTGCAGGGCCTCCTGGTGGGTGGCGGTGGTAGGTGAGCCACCCACACAAGCATATGTCAAGAGGGTGGGGGGCGAAAAGCCTAATGGCACGCGTGAACCCAGATTTTGACTAATTCATCTTTCATTCTTCATGACTCTTTAAAGGAAAAATGTATAACGTGCAGCGCCAACCGAGATGCAATGCTGGAAATTGTATCAAAGTGATCAAAATATTTCACTATACAAACTGGTAAGCATTTCACGTTTAATTTGCGCTGCTTGTACGCTATCAAGCAGGCCTTTCCATTTCAAAAGCCCGTTTGCAGTAATTAACAAACCAACATGTAGCAGTAAGTGAAAGATTTGGTTGATAATTAGAAGATATAAACAAAAATAAATAAACGTTAAACGGGTAATTGAATATCAAAACATGGTAGCCAATCTAACAATATGGAGAACAAAAAAATAATGTGTAAACCATACACTTAATAGTCAAAACATGATGCCTGTTAACAAATCATAACACAAACAGTAATTAAGAAAGCAATAAGTACACAAAACACTACTGAAAAAAACAAACAACATGATTAATTGAACGAAAACCTAATAGAGATTGATGGGAACCATTAAACGAATTGGAAATCCTTCCAATAACAGGCCAATGGTGCGAGGTGTGCGATGATTTGTAAAAATTGCACCAACGATAACGAGTTACGGCCAAGTCGATGGCTCAATTTGCCGCCCCACCAGCGCTCCATATGGCACGGATAAGTGTTTTGATACCATTTCCATGCCCGCTTCACAACTCCCTCTTCCCTACCTCCTCCTTCTTCTCTTTGGCTAATTGGGTAACGCTAAACAGAGTGGTACGGTGCACATGCACCAAAGCAGATCGGCAGATCAAAAGCAAACAAAGAGAAAAGGAGAAAAAAAAAACGTAAACAAAACACTCGGCCACGTCTGCTGCTCACCTTCTTCCCCTTCGCCTTCCCATCGAGCATGGAGTTGTTACATAAAACCGAAAACAACCAAATGGCGTGCGAACGAAGGGAGGTGAAGGTATCGGAATCACAGCACACAACCCCTACTCCAAATTCGCGTAAGGGTCGGTCAGTGGGCCAACTGCTGCCCCACCTTCCACCACCCACCAACCGGCGGAACAATGAGCAAATCAACGAGCGCATCGTTCGATTGATTCGCCAACACCTGGTGTTCAATTGTTGCGCGCGCGAGAAGAACCATCGAGTACCCTCGCTACGCTCTTCATTCAGAACTGGCCAATTCTGTTGTTTTCCGGCCAGCATTGTCACGTGTGTTTCGCGTGCGACTTTGTATAATACATCAAATCATAGTCCTCCGCTCCCTGAACCGACACGCACTTCCGAAAGGGATAAAACACAATTAAAATCCCAAAACGGGAAAAAGGGACGACTTCGAGCGGGTGCCTTATATAGTTATAGTTAAGTTTTGCGCTGGGGTTAAGGGGGTGGGGGTTTCCCTCAACCCAGGTTCGCCACCCCGGGGAAGTTCTAGTCACGCTTCACAAACTGAACAGAACACTGAACATTGGACAATCGTTTCGGGTCCGGTCCCAGCCGGGCGAACTAATTACGAGGACAATTTGCTACTGACCAATAGGGACAAATAAGACCAGCGGGGTTTGGTGCGAGGGGAGCCGGAAGGGTGGCGTGATGAGGGTGTGATCACCAGCAAAAGTAACATATTCTCGCGAACTGCAGCATTCCCGGTGCGTTCCCATTTCAATTATCGTTCGTTGTTTGAATATTATGTTCAGCGGCAGGTCCATCCCCGCGGTCCCAGCACGGCCATATATGATAGTCCAACTGTGCCACTCGTGTTTGAAAGGCATGTATTGTGTTGGCGGTGGTCAGGATAGTATAAACATGGTACCACCTCCCCTGCTGGCACTAACGGCGGGATTACTATTGAATAATATAGGGCGTATAGGGAAGGATGCATGCGATGCATTGTGCTGGTGGTCAGCAGCAGCGGGATCTGCATTGTTGTTGAATTATTAAACAGCGAAATATAATCCAATGTTTCTGTCGAAATATCTACTCATTTAAATGTGCATTGCGTTCCGGTTTTTTTGCTTTGTTGTTTTTTTTCAGGAAAACATCCTCCAAATCAAACCAAATAACGGCCGGCTGCCGTTGTGCAGCTGTTGCAATAGCTCCCTCCCCGGATCGGCACACAGCGCCAGGCGTAGTGCATGCAGTCTAATCCTCCGGAATCCGGTACTAATATCGTGGAAATCCATACAACTAGGTGTATTGGGGGGTTTCGCAACATCATTGATGGCACTGATGGGGAAATATGAAAAACCATTTTTTATTCCTGGAAAATATGTTTCCGCCGTGGTGCGTTTTAAACCCCCGCTTATCTGCATGTTATAATTTATGCAGAAAAGACTCAAACACGGAGCGAGATGTTTATCTACATGTAACCGCATCTGATGTTGTAATGCATATTAATGCTCATTTCAGATTTTTTTTACTCTCTCCAGTTATAATGAATCCTGCATAAGTATTCATTAATGTAAATGGTTATCATTAGTGGGATGGTTTGCAGTACTGCTTTTGAAAACCCCATCAAGAATGAAAAGCGACGTTCTTACACAATGATAATTAATGTTCATGTAGTCTATCGAATTTAGTTTGTTTATAAAATATAAATATTTTAAAGCATTCTATCCCAGATACAGAAAAAACAGTCCGCCTCATCTTTCTTTTTTGAGATATAACTCTTGATTGCTTTGAAAATTTTTCCAACATTTAAATCAAAATCTAGTTTTATAAAGCAACATTAAGGGAGCTTATAATATAAATACAAAGAATTTATTTTTAAATACTTCTTATATTTAGAAAATACTGTGCATATGGACTAGAAACTTTCCCTTTTTGCAAGAAAACGGTACAACACAAACATAGGTTTTGTCGACGCATGTAGTCAATGCGTCATCGTTATGATATCTTCGGGGATTTGTTGTACAACTTACAGTACTCCAGGATTTTATTAACGTCAAAAGAGCGTTACATATACTTTAAAGCACTTTTGATTTTTTTAACATATATAAGGACGGACGAGCCGAACATTTACTTTTTTTTTGCTTTTTTAGGGACATCTCTAATGAATATCCTGGATTCGTTGCAGGCTGTAATATTGTTATGAAGTTGCTCATATTTAGGTCGATGATGAGGAACTCACAACGAAAGATTATGTTCTCTGAACGGTAGAGGATAATTGATTTTATGAATTTTTGATTTATTGTAGACCGGATTCAAAACTTTATGATACTCTTCTTTGGAATTCTATCTTTACTAGAATGAAATGCACTCAACAATAACTCATCAATTCATAATTTGAAGAAAACATAATACAATTCAAAGACCGTGCTATGCTTGCTACTGTAAAAACTGTCGCATGACGTACCCAGAATTCTTCAGTAATAAATAGAAACGGTTATAATGATATCTACCATAGAAAATGCATAATGCCACAAATGCTCTCTCGAACTGGTCGACCCGCGCAGCTCATCCTAAATTCCAAACTAGAAGTCATCATCGAAGTGCAAACGCTTTTAAGTGGAGCGCAAACTAATGGAACACATTTGCGCGTTCAAATGGTCATCATCGGAACACACTCTCTGGGCTGTCAATATAGCAATCGCATGCCGGGAACTCGGGATGATTGCATTCCAGATTCCAGCGTGCAACTATAATTCATCAAGCCCACGTGACCATAGCACTAATGAGCAACGGGAGGGCTTTCGGGAATCACAACCGCTTGGCCGCCTGACTTCTCTCGAGTGCAACAAGCCTCGAGCCACACTCTTCGATTGCCTTCGCTGGAAAAATGATGCATTAAATTAAATCATTGCCACAGCAGCGGTGTGAGTGCTTCCGGCGGGCGGGATGACCCTTTTTGCGAGCTTGGCAGCCCTGGCCCGTGATCGGGACCCTCCCCCCGATCTCCGATTCACTCCGGTGCCGGTAGGTCAATTAAAATCGGGTCACCAGCTTTCGAAGCTTAATTCAATCAATCCATCATCGAGAGGAAAGCGAAGCGCTACAGGGCCCTTTATTGACTCCCGCTGTCCTCGGTTCGGTGTTGCATATGTGCCGGTGCACGGTGTCGGAGCATTGGCACTGGCCTTTACCTATATGGGGAAGCAAAAACGGGACGGTAACATATGATGTTATAAATAATTTATTGTAAATCACCGATTCAATCACTGGACTGAACTGAACCGGGATGACCCCCGGAGGGGAGGGCCAGAACGCCGTCACTCTGGCACTCGCGTCACCAGCCCAGAAGCTCCAGACCAACCCGGAACGGTGAGATGACTTCGTTGCCGGTGTCATGTCGTAGTCATGTTTTTCGTCACCTTTCCGATGTTCCCAACGCCGAACGCGCTGCTCTATTAACAATTAAAAAGCGTCATTGTGTGAGACGGAGGAGGAGAAGGAGGGAGAAAATAATTTGTTGCTCAGCTTGCAGCTGGCCGCGTTCCCATAGGTGTCGGGTCAGGTGCCCTCATACTCAGAGCGTGAGAGTCGTTGGTTGGTGGTTTGGGTGCACTGTGCTGGATATGCTTTTCTTTATGAGCTTTCTGCACGAAAAGGGCCCCTGGGAAACGGCGACGACACGGTGCAACGGGACAAACGGTCGCCATGTATGTGTCATCGATGAGAACGGATCTTCGCGGAAGTTCGCGAGACACTGCAAAACAGATCCAATGACACGGATCCTGATGAAGGTGTGAGATGATTTAAGCAGAAAAGCATTTCAGCATTGTTTAAACAGATTGATTCGAAAGAATTCTACGAACGTTTTGTAATGCTGACTTTTCTTGAGTTTCAGTTACGAAATGATTCGAGGATTCGTTGAAACCAAATGCTCCAAAAACCAACACGAAAGCTTATTACTCGATTATTCGTTGGGTCATGCTGGGCTTCTAAGAAAATAACACCCATAACCCCGAGGGGTAGCATAATCAGTATTTCGCACCCGTACCCCGTGGGTCTCATGTTGTCGGAAGGTATAACTTGTCGATTATGTCACTAATTAACGTATCATCCAGCAAATAGCCATAGGGGAGGTGGTGATGGCAGGATTCTCTCGCATAAGACAATGGCATAACCTAGGCACACCTAGACAATACGGATCTAGCTGACCACCCCAGCAGCAGTATACGCAATCACGCAACCACGAGTTCCGGAAGGTCCACTCGAAGCTCCCGAGGGCTGCTGAGCCAGGGGCCGGGACAATAAAATGAATCCCAATTGTTTCTGGCATGCTATGGGGCTGTAGGTTGCCTGGCAATAGCTCGAGCTGGCTCGACTCGACGAAACGGGGGGACCACATACCGTGTGTGTGGTACCCGTTGCGACCGGCAACCATATTCAGTAGGCGCAATAGGCGCTGATCCCAACAAACAAGGTCGTCTCGCTCCGGGACATACCAGCTATGGGACCCCTCACCCGGTTTCTCGGGCCGCTTGTGATAGAAGATAGATGCCGCCAGCAGCAATGCCAGTTTCGAACTTGGAGCAGATAACACACTAATAATACCCACCACCAATACTAATACTACTAAACAGTGCTACTAACCTTGTGCAAGGGGCGATGCCTGGACGGTCTGAATGCCGGCACCGCGCCATCCATGGCCGGTACCGGCCGCCAGCAGCCCGGCGTCGTGCAACAGTTCCGCCAGCAGATGGGTGGCATGGGTCGGTCCGGCATGCGGTCCGGCGGGGTAAGCGGACGGTGCGGGCGACGGGGGCCGGCACGTGAGGATGAGAAACACCCCGAATATAATCCTGTTCATTATCATCCGAACGTAATGACATCACCAAATGCTCATTTAAATTTTAATTGAATGCACATCGGAACACGCCTGGGTGGATGGTTGATGAAGGGCGGGCTGCAGCGGATGAGATACCCTGGGCTGGCTGCCCAAGCGTAACCAGCATTCAATACACCGGTTAAAGCCGGTGGCGAGGAGGTGGACTGGAGACTGTTGGTGGCTGCTACTAGTGCTGCTGCTGTTGCTGCTGCTACTGCTCCTAACCTCACCACCAATCACTCACAGAACCGGATATGCAAGAGGAATGTTACCTCTGCCGCTACGCTACCACCGAACACTACGGACAGCCCGGTTCTACGGCCCATCGTGCCTTACGGACATCACTGCTATTGCTGCCTCATCGTAGTGCGCCATGAATTGATCTCACTCAGGCTTCCTCTTCTCACTCACTCACTCACTCACTCGCTCACTCGCTTGGCTCACTGGCTTCCAAACACACCTATCACACTATCTCGCAAACACATTAACCCCTAGCGAACCCGAACCAGAGACACGGAGACGCACATAACGCACTTCACACAAGCACAAGCCAACTATTCTTTGTAAAAGGGCACAAACCGCGACTTCTACTTCTAGTGGTCAACGGACTGCGCCACCATCTTGCCACTTGCTAGCACATCACATTAAGCGATACGGAACGGAATTACACACTCACACACGGACACACATACACACACATTCGGAGCGCACCGCGTGAGGTAGGTGCAGGAGTAATTTGAAACATCCGCCGGACATGGGGCACGCGGACAAGGAATTGACACTCGTTTGACAGCGGACAGCGCCGGATATTGTGGTGGCCAGAGCCTACTGCGACTAGAATTCGATCCGACGTTCACGTTCACGTCGTCTCCGGTCGTCGTGCCGGTCGTCGATGATTGACGATGGCCCTTCCTCATCCAGGTGATGGGCGAAAGGGGGGGGGGGGGTAGAGGGGTGACGACCGCCTTCGCCTAAGCCCGTGGGCGTTTAAGCATGAACCAGTAGCCAACCATTTGTAATCATTTGTACGCCAGCATCCCCAGTGGCGCAGCGCAGATCGCAACGGTGCTCGGAGTAGTTACGGTTCGTTGCTGCGTTCTGCTGGCAGCCGGTAACGCTTGGCTTTGCTCGCCGTGTTTGTGGTGCAGGAGGGCGGACAGGAACACTAGAGGTACGGAGAGAACGAAGCGAAAGAAATACAAAGCACAGGGTTAGCGTATAAATATTAATTATTATTAGTTACTATTACGGGGTTGCACACGGGCACACGGAACGGATGTTGGACGGTGGACGGTGGAGGGTGGGTCCGGACACGACACACCCACACCTCATGCCTGGGGACGTTCTGCGGTTTCCGGTTCGTGTCGGTCGGTACGGTTACACCACTACAACTACATACCACCACACATCCAGAGATTGGTCTTCGGTTCTGTCAGGTTTTTCAAAGGTTCACAGGGCAAATGTTACGGAAGTCATGGCATAACGCGGCCCCCGTGATGATACTTTTCGGAGTTCTGGGCCACCATTAAGGGCTGATCTTCACCACCCTATCCCCCTAATGGTGGTCCCGAGACAATGCCGAACGCGCGCGCCAGTAATACCTTCTCTTAATTATGACAATAAGTAATTGGATTATTAGATTAGATTGGAGCTTTTGGCCGCAAAAAGAACAAAAAAAAAAGCTCAGTGCTGCTCCCCGCGTTGGCCAAGTGGTTCCTTACACTTACACGGGCTTATCGGCACCGCGTACTTGAGTCCACCGCAAGGTACTCATCGTTGACCGGAACCGCAGCCGGAATTTTCGGGTATTCGAACATTAGCTCATTCCTGTCGCCGTCGTCGTTAATGCGATTTCAGCGATGGTCAAAAGAAGAAAAAAGAAAAACCCACCGCACCGCAAACCAGAAATGCAAATAAATAGGTACGACAAAAGAACCAAGGGACCAAGTTTCGCTCTTTGTGGTAGTCCATCCACGCAGAGTCCATCACCGGAGAGCCCGGAGGAGCAACACCAGAAGCTCAAGTCCAGTGGCACGATCTGGCTGCATCATCTGGCGGACGGACTCCGTCTCGTGCGGCTGGCCGGCCGCACGTCTGGCGCCGAAAAAGGGGGCTGGAAAATGGAAAATCGATAAAAACTAACGACCGGCGCCCCTACCGCGGACCTTTTCGGGTTCCACCAAGTCCAAGTATCACCCCTTTCGGTGCTGATAACGGTGCCCTCTGCCTTCCGAAACACGAAACAAACGAATCTCCATCCATTCGGTTACCCGGTTGCCGCTGAATGGAAGTTCCTTTATCACTCTATCACTTTGTCGTTTGACCCTTGTTTTCGATTCGAGTGCCGGGGATCTTCTTAGGTTCTCTCTTCCGAGGTTTCTTTTCGAGAAGGGGACTATTTCGGGCACCTTCTTCTTTTGTTTTTACATTTTTTCGTTTTTGAATCCCCTTCGGTTGGCATTGACGCACGGGGCGTTCTCTTATCAATGTCCACCCGCTTTTCGCGGACGAGGAGAGTACGGGGAGCGTTCCGCTTATGATTGTCTCTCTCTCTTTCGAGCGGTGCAGCTGGAAAACACTCCAAGGTGATTCCAGTCATTTAGGTCATTCTATTGGCGTGTGCGCGGGCCCCGTTCGCCCTCGTTACCCTTGCACACACGCGCCCGCCTTTGTGTGTGTGTGTGTGTGTGTGTGTATATGGTGGCCAAGATGGGTGAATTGCCGAAAAACCGATGAAAGGAAGGGGTGGGTGGGGGTTACCGCGCGCGCGATGGGACTATAAAACAGCGGAAGAAACCTTACCGACTCTCTACACGAGCGCGAGAAAGCTGAAAATGAGATGAGAATGAAAAAGGCGAGAATGTCAAATCCCATACATTTGTGACAGCCTACTTGTATCTTTACATTTCCATTTGTATGGGATTTGACATTCTCAACTTTTTCATTCTCATCTCATTTTCAGCTTTCTCGCGCCCGTGTAGATGAAGTGTTACGCAAGCAGAAAACCCCTCGGCGCACCACGCACACCGCTTGTACCCTGCATCAGCCTCAAACCCTATGCTGCGTACCCTTCTTGTGGGCGAGAAGGAGAAGAAACAAAGCCAAAGGATAAGGGCACCTTCGAGAGGGAAACAAAAGAGTGACAGAGCGAACGGCACCGGGCACCAAGAAAATCTGACTGGCAAGAGGAAATGGAAAAATCTGATACACATATGGCGCGGCGCGGTGAGGACCTTCTTTCCGGTATTTGTTTGATAGTCATAAAACGTCCCAACCTGCCTGCCTGCCCCCGTATGGTTCTGAACTTGAAAATTCCCCCTCGCAATGGCCCCTTTCCCTGTGGCTTTTATCGGAAAAACCACAACCGCGCGTGTGGTACTCTGGAGGGTGAACTCTGGCATCCTGCTGTAGCTGCTGCTAGCTATACACCACCCTCGGCTCGCTCGAGTTGTCACTTCAATCGTCACTACACGCACGCACACACACACCCTAGCATTACAGTTGGGGTTCGAGCACCGAGGAACCGAGATATCCGCACGGCCAGAGGACCAGGAGACAGGTGCGGTAACTGCGGTTTGCGTGTGGTTTTGAGTTCGAGTTCTAACGAAACAACAACGCTTCAATGTCGTCTTAGGACACCCGCTTTCAGCGAGCACCTTCATCGAGTGTCCTTCGCTTAAATCGGATCGGTGTTTAAGGCGATTCCGCGATTAGCATTGGATTGTATTCGTAGACGAAACTGAAACCTGAATTTTCGCTTTCATTTTGAAGCGCTACGCGTAGGGTTTTGAAGTGATTCGCGAGCGGGGTGGCAGAGGGTGACGATCAAGCCGACCACCAAAAAACCCCATTCCAAATGCCCTGATAAATGCGTGCAAAGGTTCGGTTGGGCATCATTTCGCCACCTTCACGAAATACGCCCATTTAACTCAACCATTAGATCGATACTAGCAGCAGCAGCAGCAGCAGCAGAGTTAGCTCAGTCGTCTTGGAGTTGGGGAACTCCTGGTATCTTGTATATCCATCTCATGATAATGTTTAACCAGCCGGCGATGGTTTCAAAGGGGCTCGAGAATCGGCTCGAATGTTCGCCGAGGGTGCGGTTAGCCCCGAAGGGATCATCGCTCCTAGTCCATGTTGCCTGCATCTTTTGCTAACACGCAGCCACGCATCTCGAATCTGCTGCCAGCAGCACCAGCAGCAGCAGCCGCAGCACGTCTGGAGCTTTAGTTCTATCTGTTTCGAAGAGGGGATTGACTGTTTCGAATTAGAAATTAAAGAAAATCCCCCGGAGTCGTAGTGCTGATAACACCGAGGGGCGCTAACCACCATTCCCTCTCAATTTTCCCTGGCTTTCCCTGGAGCCTGGTGTCGAGTGATAGGATGAAGGATATCGAGGCAGACATCAAAGACCACTGGCACTAGCGCCATAAACGCACACACAGAGACACAGGGATGTGCACGGGAGTGAGTGAACACATCAAACGTAATGGATTTCTATAAAAAGCACGCCCAGACCTCAACGAATTGGTCGTGCGGAAAATTCCTGCTTTCAAGCGCTCTGAAGTGCCTGAAGTCGATATAGATGTATATATAAATGGGTGAGTCTGCAGCAGAAACGAATCGTCTTTGAATAGGTTCTTTTGTGTGGAGCCCAACCATATATGCTCATCGATAATCACGCACAACACCATACAGTACAGAGAGACAGAGAGACAGAGAGAGCAAACCAGCCCCCGCCGCTCGGAAGTGACTGTTGAGAGCCCATTTTCATGTGAATTGAATCGAACACACATTCTGCATCGATAGGCGATACCTGTTCCTTCAATGATATGATGCTAGCTCGTAATAAACGGATAGTGTACGAAGAAGCACGTTCTGCTTCAGGTGCGCTCGTGCTATTATGCAGTTATTTCCACCGAGAGGGGAAAAAATAACGAATGTATTAATCTATATACATTTTGAATCTTTAAAGCGTACTGCAGCTTAAGCTACACCGAAGGCCATATTAAGAACGCCTCGAGAACGCCTACTTAGCACGAAGATCCGGCTCGGGGGACTTGTACTCCGGCGCCTACTTACTTAGGCATAAATCAGTTAAAACGCAAACAAAAGATAGGGAGAGAAAAGGGAGATTACAACGGCAACAACAACAGAAAAAAAAATAAACCGACCCCTCCGCGCGAGCTACCAGGGCCCGTGGTTTTGGAAATGCAAATCAAAATTTTCCTTCGAATGTAATAAACGTCAATTTCCATTCACGCCATTCAAACCGTTTGCTGTCCCTCGAGCCAACACGGTGCATTAGTTTAATACAATTTTCCCGCTCGTTCACCATTCATTCGATTCGAAAGTATTTCCAGTTTCCAGAGGCATACCGTCTATAGCCGCCGCCAGCCGGCTAGCCAGCCAGCCAGCCAGCCAGCCAGCCAGCCAGCGCCGTGCAACTGTACGGATAAGACGTCTGAGCGGGGCGGGGGTTGCTGATGTGAATAAATTTAATAAAAGTATCCAACATTTCTCTGGCACTCCACCTCGCCGCTCGGCCGCACTCGGGGACCCCTCCTCCGATGAGCCACTGTCGCAGGGGATTTGGCTTGTCCGAGTTTCTGACACATTCACGAAATCGCGCGCGCATCCGACTACGTCCGTTCGGCTGGGAGGTTTCGCCGGCGCCCGGGCAATACAGCAAAATACCACCAGCACCAACACCTCCTCCTCCCCCTCCTTGTTGCAAGTGTTTGCCCTTTTTCTTTTTATATTATTTTTCCACTTTATTTCCCTTTGTTTGTTTGCCGCTGCGCTATTGTCCTGGGCCACGCACAGGACGCATCATCCCTCATCATCAAGGGGGGCTTGGGGTTTTGGGGTGGTCCGCTGCGGCCAGCCCGGCATGTCCACCCGGGCCCGGGCTAGGTAGTAGTAGTGGCGGTGGTGTGTGGTTTGCTGCTCTTTATTGTATCCCGTCCGTCCGTCGACGAATGGCAAACTCGCGACGGACGCCGTAGATACTTTCCACAAAACTTCCTCGACCCAACCGGGGCATTCGCGGGAAGGTTCACGGGCATCTTGCCGGTGCCGGGGAGAGTTCCACGGGTGAAAAACTTTTCGTGGCAGCGGCACAGAACGACTGCCTTTTCCCTGCGCCCGGTTTGGGGGGGGGGGAAATTGTTTTCAAGGAAAGCATGGTCAATTGCGTATGTTGAGCAGTTCGTTCCATCCTTGGCAACGGCAGACAACGGCTGGCTAATCTCGCGGTTTGCTGTTTTTTTTTTGGTGGGGAGTGGGAACGAAAACTGGGAGTCGAATCAAATGAAAGGTAGCGTGATAATGTGATCAAACTAATGAACAACATGCGGTGTGTGATTTGAATAAATAAACAAATCCATCAATCCCCGGGATGGCGCGTAAGGTAACGCCATTACAAACCATTATGAGTTCATCGCCCGAATCTACGATCTTATGTTAGCTTGGGTTACCGAAGAAAAAGATAACTAAGCTGTTGAGCCAGTGCAGTCATAGGGCTTAGGATAACAGTTACATTGTTACAGCTCACTTTGGTGCTTGTTTTGTTTCGATAGAAATCACAAAGGAGCAAAACAAATTTTAGTATCTCGCGTAAACCGTCGAACCCGATCAGGAAAACCAAAAAAATCATGGCAAAAACCAACTATGCCTTCAATAATAAATACCGGAATCGAAATGAGCAATTAAAATGGCAGCAACAGTATCGTACGGAAAGTTTATCTCGATAATAAACGCTGCTCTTTCGCTGCTAGCAAAAGTCGAGATGGATTAAAAACCAAAATCAATTGATATGAATCAACGGCTGAAGCTACCAAACGTAAATAATCTTCATGTTTGTTTACTACAAACTATAAAAAATAGATCAACTATTTGATTCCTTTTGTTGTCCTAGACGATGTCAATCAATTTTACGTTTTTTTTTTTCAAAATTACTGAATGATTTCTTAACGTGATTTGTTAATGAAAACTACTTCTTGTACGTATTAATGCTTTGCTGTGTTATTTTTCGTAACAATGAAGACATTTTAATCGATATCTACTGATGAACGAATCCGATCCGACTGATGAAATTCCAAAGAAATGAAGATTTTTATTAAAACCAACATGTAATCCATTTTTGCCTACATTTCTAGCAATATCAGAGCAGTTTAAATCGTTTTTTTTTAGCATCCCAATGGCTTTTTTCCCATGCAGTGCCATCGCTGGTTTCATCAGCCTCCAGATTCCAAATAAACCGGTCTTTAGTATTTGCACTTCAGAGAGGCTTACAACGCAACCGTTTCCCAAACACCATCACATCACAACACGGAGAGAAAAAACAAATAAAAAGTTAATTCCGGATGTAGCATCCAACAGTTGGGCCTTATGCTACTTATAGCCGTCGTATTTTGAAGACTTTCCGTCCGTGGGCATGCAAACGGAAGTAGAAACGAAGCCAATTCAAATCCATCACGGATTTGCCAATCACTAGAAGCAGCAGTGGCAGCACCAAGGTTAAATAAAAGCTTCTTATGTTGCGTGCCAACGTCGTGCAAGGCCTACACGATCGAGCCTAGGCAACGGACGGAGACAACAACGAGGTTGACGACGTAGAACATTACCACGCTTACAAACACACATTCACACGTTCGAAAGCAAAACGGTTGGTCTCGTGGGCTTTGGGCAGCATTTTACGTAAAAATGCTTCCCCACCCCTCGTATAAAAGACATTTACTCACGCCAGTTTCAATAAAATAAGCATCATCATCATCATATAGCATCTCCGGTGGTTTCGCGACACTGCATGCAAAATACGTTGGAGATATTTTTCGCTTCGTTCGTCATCACTAGCGAGAACGTGCCATAGTCACAATTGCACAACAGAGATCATGACGCGAGTTGACCAGTCCGATGGCCATACAACCGGAAAGGGGCTCCAGAGAATAAAAGAACACGGAAAACTCACATCTACCTTTCCAGCAGCTGCTGGGGCTGCATCGTACCAAAAGGAAAACCTTCTTCTCTTGTGGCGCTTGTTTTGGTCGGCACCCTGCACTGGTAGTAGTAGCTACCGCTCCAGTTAGTGCGCTCTAGTGGTTGTATCGCTCCCGATTCCGACACGAACCAAGCGACGAACGCCGCGCCAGCATCACCGCGAAAGCTCCAAACCAACCACCAAACCTAGAGCACGGCAACTTACATCGGATTCCGCTTGGATCGAGTTGAAAGTGGCCTTTTGCCGCTACCAACAGCAACCGTTTCAGCAACGGAGTGTGGGAGATGATGCTGAAAATGCTAATGAACGAGCTGTTGGAACACACTAGTGCTGCTGCTGCTCACACGACACTCGGGAAGCACAACGCCACCTCTCTGGGAGGGAGACCTTGAAGGCAAAACACTCGCCAATTCACTGCATCGCGGGGTAAATCCGCCTCGTCACCACACTACGCACAGAGCCACGGTATCCACCGATATTCGCGATATATTAAAAATGATTTACCAAAACATTGGGGACGGCACTCGTACTCGAGGTTCTATTCGTTTGAGTCACTACTGTCTCGACTCGCCCAGCAGCATACTAGAGCTAGATACCACGCGCTTCCGACGGACCGACGGTTCCACGGCACATCCGATTGAAACTACGATTCAACTACTACTGACAACGTGACGACGGCGATGGAGCTTGCTTTCGAAACAACGAAGAACGAGTACAACGGCAGCAGCAGCAGCAGTTCCAGCCTGTTGGTATTGCCAGGATCCTTGCGCAACGGTTGTGGGAGCGAGATGGTCGACGCGAAACAAGAGACACGATTGTACCAACACAACGGTCTGCGCACCTGTTTGTGCAGTTGTGTGGTACGGCGCGTACAAAAGACAAGCGAGTCAGCGACCAAGGGAAAACGGGTTTTCCACCGCTCGCCACCGCTTCGGCGTAAACATAAATACGCATAAAAGCCATGCTGACACACACAGAGAACGGGAGCATGGCGGCGTGGAGCAAACGCACACCGGCTCAGAAAATGGGGGGTTTCGGTTTCGAGATCTGTGGAGCGCTCTGGCGTCGGCGAGATTCGGACCGGTGGAGCATCTTTTATGTTTTCCACGATGCTGGCAGTATTGGTGTACGCATAATTTGGACTACAGCATCGATCCAAAAAGCACCACGCTGCTTGTGTTTGTGGCGCTTTTGGCGCATGGTTTCAGGTTGTCAGGAAGCATATTTTCAAATTTATGTCGTTAGGAAGTTATGTTGCAGCTCCAAATTATTCGAAGTTAGACGGAAAGTGTATTAATATTTCGACTTTCAGTAGGCACTTAATTTACATTCAGAATTTGGTGAGATTTTAAACAATAACGAATTAAAGCTTGATCAAAATTCTATGCGCTACAAAACAGCCATGATTCAATTTCTATGATAAAGAAATACTCTGGCATACTCTGGAAATAGCATCTGGTATCATACAATCCGCTTTTAAAGCGAACTAAAACATAATTCAACAATACTAGGTCTAAAAGGAAATTAATGCACTCTGAGGAACCATTATAAAAGGACGGAGCTGGTACTTTTTGAAAAAAAGAGTACGAAGACAGAGTAGTAGAGAAATTTTGCTTGATCATAAGCGGAATTCTAAATCAAACCAGCAAAAACATTTTTTTTCGAATAATAGCACACAAAAGAACGGAACAGTTTTGAGCTATGCTGCAGGTTTATTCGACGGAACTTCATCCGTTGGTTGCGATTTGGAAGAAATGCTAAGAACTATTCTAATACTACATTCCTGAAACGTATCATTTCGTGTGTCAATTACTCAAAAAGCAAACTCAGTCTTTCAATTCTACATCTACATTTTCCTTGAGATTTTTACGTATTTCGGAACACTCCGAAGTTGATTCTTAGCTGCTCCAAGAAGATAAACGTTAGAACGGTGTGTGGTCCCAACCGTATGAATCGTGGAACAAAGCCCTTGAAAAACCCAACCGGTCCCAGCTTTCCGATGTGCCGTAGAATGGCCCCGATGTTCCGGAACTCGCCTGGCTTTGCGTTCATCATGACCGTTTTAACAACATCGATCGGTTGAGTCATCGTTGTCGCGATACCGCCGGCGATCAGCGACGCAAGAAAATGCGTACCAATGTTGTCTGTGAAATGACCCGTCTGGAACAGCGTGTACTTTGCCTGATCGTAGAACGTTAGCTGACCGATGGTCATAAAAACGGATCGGGCGGTTGCCGAACTAGCGCCAGAAAATAGCCGCAGAAAGCCTTCCTCTCTCCACACGCGAACAATGCCATCGACCGCATTTTTGTAGCTACGAACAATAAGAAGATATCAAACTGTAGAACTTAGTGGAACCAATTCGCTTACTTTCTTCGCTGTGCAGGAGGAAGTTTAACGTCATTCTGCATTCGCACGTTGATGAGATCCGCTGGAGAACCGACAAAACCTCCCACTGTACCTCCGATAGCGGCCATAACGATTCGTCCGAGAAATCCCGAATCTTTCCCAAAGTCAGATTGCTTGCCAAGCTCGTAAATGGCAAATCTGGTAGTCGAATAGGTGAGTTGGCGAAGAACTGCAGCGGAAACGCCACTATACAGAGCAGTAAATCCATCATCTCGCACAATTTCGCGAGAAAGCTGAAACATCGACAGGTTGGTTCGAAGATCAATCTGGTAGATCACCTTCAGCAAATCCAGTGGATGGGTACAGAACGCTGCTCCTGCGCTAGCCAGTCCTCCGAAGTACCATCGCGAAACTTTTTGAGGACTTTCTGACGACATCGACACAATAAATTACCAGAGAAAGGAACCTGAAATGAAATTGAAAGATAAGGAAATAGTTTAAAAAGTGAATTTATGGATCTCAGCAAAAATAATTCCTTTATTTCCCTTAACATCTTTGCCAATTATTTCTTCAAGAAAATATTTTCAAATTCCTCCGCAGTTTCCAGAATTGCACCATGATAGATAAACGCGATTACCGGCAACCAAGCCGTTGAAGCAGCCCTGGCGGGTCACATGTCAAAAGCGTTGTTATGAAAATCCTTCCTATTTTTTACTCCGTGAATCGTTAACTTGCCGGGCCTTTTTATCACCGAATCACTAGTTTTAGCTGATCCAATCTACGCTGTGTTCAACCAACAACCTACCCCAGACTGGGAACTTACGTTTTAACTACAAAAAACAAGGTACGCACGGAGCACGGAACAAGAACGTCCACAAGCTGAAATTCGGAGTAAAATCTGACGTCCCGTGCACGGCTTTGACGTAAACACGATCATAAAAATAGAACCACAACTCATTTTGCTAACATTCTGATAAATATATTTGCATTTCCTCTAGAAAATCTTACGGAGTCACGCTGGGGTTGAGTCCTCACCATGTGAGTCAAGCTATGCGTAATCTGAAAATGAATCAACAACCAAAAACCCTAGACAGCGCCCGATACTTTACGCTTCGCCAGTACCGTTCGGCGCGTTTACTGAGATGGCCAATTTTTTCGCCATCGACTATTGTTCCATGCTTTGCTTGTTCGTTAGTGGAATGTGTCAAATTGCTTTAAAAGCTCGCGGTAAACCCGTAACGGTTATGGTGAGTGGAGTGGCCCCGGTTTGTTAGCCTACTTTGACTTCGTTTCCGGCTTGAGGTAACCAAAGTTCAAACGCAACTGCTCCAGGAACACGAACGTGAGAATCGTGTGCGGTCCCAGACGGACGAACGCCGGCACATATCCCTTGAAGAAGCCGAGCGGCCCGAGCCGGGCCGTAAAACGCACAATGTCCCAAACACTGCTAAACTCTCCCGGCTTGGCGTTCATGGCCCGTGTCTTGAGCACGTCCAGTGGTTGCGTTAGTGTCGTAGCGATAGCACCAGCGGTCAACGAGGACAGGAAGTGTGTCGTGAGATTATCACCAAAGTGACCTGATTTGAGCAACAGATCTTTGACCAGGTCGTAGAAGGATAGCTGCCCGATAGTCATGAACACAGCACGTGAAGTGGCTGTCGAGGCACCGGAAAACAGGCGGGCAAAGCCTTCCTCTCGATACACTCGGAATAGGCCGTCGATTGCGTTCTTGTAGCTAAAATATGAGAAAGCAACGAAGCGAAATGCGTTAGCAATTGGAGAACGGGAGAACCACGACCGGTCGGGGACTCACTTTCTTCGTTGTTCGATTGGCAGCTTAATATCGTTCTGCATGCGAACGTTCACCATGTCGGCCGGTGTACCGACAAACCCTCCGGCGGCACCAGCCGCTCCAGCCAGGGCTGCTTTCCCGAGGAAACCGGAATCGTTGCCCATCGCCTGCTTGCCCACCTCGTAGATGCCGAACCGTGTCGTCGAGTAGGTTAGCTGACGCAGTAACGAAGCCGAAAGGCCATTGTACAACGCCAGCACACCCTGTGTGCGTACCACCTTCCCGGTCAGCTGCAGCAGCGAGATTTTACCTTCCTGTTGTGTTTGCAGTGTGACCTTAAGCAGATCCAGCGGATGGGTACAGCAAGCCGCCCCAGCGCTGGCCAGCCCTCCGAAGTACCAGTAGGAGAGGCGCTTTTTCTTATCATCGGCCATTATTGCTGGAATGAAAGGGATAGGCATGGGATGATGGTTATTAATCCTTCTAAAGTAGCGTGAGAATCATACGACCGCTTAATCAGCTGAGAGTGTTACCACACGAGGCGCCGAAGAAGGGAACAAAGAAAGGAATGTAAACAAAAACGGTAGGATCAAGGTCACGGGGAAGGGGCAGCCGAGGGGCCACCTAATGACCCAAGACCTACTACTATTTAACCATTCATAGAAACGAGACAGGGCGCGTCAAAGCCACTTCGAGGGGAGCGGCCGCGAAACACCGCAGGTGCTGAAGCATGGGACTTATTTTTAGATAAAACCATGCCCAATTTGTTTGCGGAAGATAATGCTGCACTCGGTGGCGGGGCTATGCACGCCGTCTTACCTTACGGGAGAGGGCTCGGTGCTGGGGGGCCCGAGGATGTTGGTGTGTGTGGAAGGCAGGGAAGGTGGTTTTAGGCCAAAAATAAGGCGACGACACGGACGACGACGACGACGACGACACTTTTACTTTGGTGACGTAATTGACAGACAATTCTTTGGACAGTGAGCAATATGCTGCGCGGCAAGCGGCCAACATTTACAAGATAACGCGAGGCCCTTTTATTGTCTTATCGCAAAGTACTTGGAATTATCTACGCTATGCTCTGGTTGGATAGAATGCCGTGCGTTATCAGCACAGAGTCAATGCTGAAGATGACCGAAATCGATAATTACCTAGCTCACGGCCAAAGAGATTCCAGAGAACTTGAGTAATCTGGCGATAAAATAGTTAACAGAATCCCCCGCAAACTGGAATTAGTTAAAATCCGTAACATTAAAAATGAATCAAATCTTGAATAGTGTCGAGCCACCAGAAAATTCGAATTTGTCGATCTAGCTGCGCCCTCGACCCGTTTCATCGATTCCACCAGCGAATCGACGAAACAACTTGTTTTGACGTTCCCCCGCCACAACAAATATGCGGCGGCAAAAAAGTGTGTTCAAATCAGAGATTTCCGAATCGCACTTAAAGATCAGTTAGCTAGTGGCTGATAATCCTCTCTTTTTCGGTAAGTGGCCTCTGTTTGTTCCTTTAAACTTCGCCGTGGAGCCAGCCACATTTCACACTTCAATTCACACATATGTGGAGCCGTTTGAGGCGGATTGTTTACGGTTTTCGTTAGTTCGATCAGCGCATGGCCGGCTGTTGCTAAGGGCAACCACGATGTAGATTTCAGCTGACGAGTGGCCGGTACCGGTTTTCATTGGTTAAGGCTAGCCATACAATGTGCTACACTCACTATTCACTAGTTTAGCTAGCGTGCTAGCTTGTACAAGTCCGAGCTCTGGTACCAGTGGGAATTGCCTTCTCGACATTGTTGCACTTACCACACTAGAAGAAAGGCTTCTGCTGAGAACCCTTAACACGGTGACTCCTCCGGAAAGACGCGCCCACTCCGCTCGACGGTCGTTAGCCAAGTGAACTTATCAGGTATCTCAGACCACGCTTTGCTAAAATTATCATCACCTATCTGTGCGATTGTCAACGACTTTGTTAGGGGTGGGAAGAAAAACTTGCTGCTCCGCTCGGTCAGCGGTGACGCACGGGAATGGACGGATGAGCCGCATGCATAACATCCATATATGTCTCCTCATCCAGCGGCGATAACTACGATCTCAAAGACGACTTCTTCTCGATTCGTCTTTCTGCTTTTGAAATCGATCCGCGTGTGTTGGCGATGACAGTTAGCCGGCGCCTTTGTTATCGTTGATTGATGATGGATTATGATAAGGAGGAGATGTTGAGAATGTACAGCATCTTTCTTATCTTTACCATCGTTATCATCATCCCTGCCACCCTTTCCGACCGGTACACCAGATCGGCATCTGGTGGATGTCCCAAAAAGTAACCCAGATCCATTACAGCAAAGGAAAGGATTTTCCCGGGGTTATGAAACACGTTCCTTGTTGTCTTTGTATCATTTTTCTGCGTGCCACGTCAGGTCTGACGCGGAAATGTGACAAAAAAGGAAAACGTGAAAATGAAGTCAACATTTTCCAACCAGTGCGGTGCGTATGGGGCACGATCATTGACGTAAGTGTCCCCTTGCGCTCGCCAAGACGTGATCTCCTATCGTCGTTCGCCATTCTACGGCGATGGTGATGGGATTAGGATGGAAGAAAAGTTCTCGCCGAAGTTTTCTTCCCCTTCGCTCGAGAGTGTTATCTAGGACGATGGTGAGTTATGCTTTATTGTTTTGAGACCGACATAATCGACCCACAGTTCCACGGGATGATTTATCTTACTTTACGGTTATTGGTTGACTACTTATCAAATGATGGGCGGTGTCAAAGTTGAGGTAACAATTTCGATTTCGCGATCAATGGACTTGGTTCAAATACGAAATTAATCAATCAAAAGTTATACGAACATTGTTACTTTATTTGTATCCCCATGTAAATTACAAGTGAATCAGTGAGTGCAGAACGCAGCGTAAGCTGCAGATAATCGATCTGCTTACCGAAATCACCTGAACAAGAAGAACGCTCAAATTGAACTTCATCCGTTTCATTGATGCGGAAAATTAAGGTATATCCATTAGACGCAAAGGTGATTGCTCGAGAAGAAAAACTATCAACGTTCCGTTTATCTTACGACAAGTTTGCTCCCAAACCGACTGACCGAGCAGAAAAAAACGTCCTTCGCATAATCTTAAAAGCTCTGTTTGTCTTAAGCAGCTCGGTCCCGGCTCTTTTTGTGTCCCTCGATTGTTGGTTTGTTATCTAACAGCGGGCAGCAGACGAGAAGTTTTCCGTTTGAAGTAGGCTGCTACCGACGAAACTTGTCCCTTCATTGAACCGGCAACCACTCGCAAAGTTTCACACGTGTGTGGTTAAGGACCTGGTATCAGTGGAACAGCAGCTGTTGAGTGAGTTAGTAGGTGGAAAAAGAAAATAAAATACAGGCATTGGAGGAAGTTTTTCAGGGTTCTTTATAGAAGATTTCCCTCGGGGTTCAAGGTGAACGACTTTTCCTCTCTTGTGTGTGCTCCTCCAATTGTAAAACACTTGCAGTCACTCACAACAACAGATTGACGACGTCTGACCGCATATAATTTCGAATTAACGTGTTTACGATACCAAGCTTAATTTTATCATACCCTTCAAGATACGCAAGTCATCATTATGATGGAAGATGATCGCTTTAGTATCACGAGAAAGACAAATAAAAAACGAAGGCAGTTTTTGGCGACATATTGTTTTTGGCAACGGAAAGCGCAGCTTTTCATGATATATTCATAATAAAAATGATCTGCCCTATGGGAACTGGCACATCCGTTCACGTTTGTCGGCTTTCGTTCGATAATTACGACATGCGTGGTGAAACATTGATAAGATTGATAGCTGAACCGTCACGATTTTCACTGTGGGCAGAATTACTGGTTCGTGACTAAACGAAAATGATATGCTGCAAAAATGGCTTCAGTCGACAAGAGCGTTTCTTAAATACGGCACACTCTTTTGTTTTGCTGGCGCAATGGAGGGAGGTTGAAGTTTGTTTTTACAGGAAACGTCTTAAATATCATCTTCAGATGTTTATGAGCAAAACAAATGCGCCTTTTTTAAACCATGTGCTTTGGTTTGAGACGTAATATGGGTCGCATGAAAATATGTTGCCTTACTTTCGCATGGATTAGTCATAAGGCTCGACGTTGCTTAGCAAAGAAATCGTCTCACAAAAACCCTAGAAACATACGGTGTGTTTAAATAATTCCGTTTGGTTTCGCAACAAATAACTTCATCCCATTTTTGCAACATTTTTTTCTACAAAGGTGGAGGTGAAGGTACTGTGGAGCATAAAATATAAGCTAGATCTCTTTAAAATTCTGTTAAATTGATTAAACTTTCAAATATGCTCGCCCATTGCTGCTCCAATTGTAAGGTCCTGTGGGGTTTACCATCAAACGATAGGGATGTCAGGTTAAGCAATAAATTAACTTGGCTACAATATATTCGAAGAGATCAATATCGAGTCCGCATACATCATACCGACGAATGCATTAAGGGAATTAATAAGAGCCAGCAAGACTATTTACTTCACCGTAGCGTCATGACATACTGACCTTTCAAATGAGTCTATTTATGCTTTACCCCTTGGTGCCACGCTTAAACACGTGCAGTACAGCTGCTTGTCGTTTATGAATAACTTTATTACCTTATATATTTACTTGAAAAAAAAAAACAAAATCAAATTGCTCGCCGCGTGTTTTTCTGAATAATTACTTACTAAATAGACCGTACCTTGTCTTGTCAGTGTCCTTTGTTTCGGAAAACTAAAAATACTGTTTTATAATGAAATATGCAACAGAACATGATATTTTTGCTCGGTAGCTTATCCTAGCTCCCACGTACCGGCGCTTCTCAACCGGCCAGGCGTAATTCTAAAAACTGCAAAGTAGGCCGGGTCCGGTTTGTGTGTTTTGTGTTTTTAATATTTGACGAGCGAGCGAGTAACGAACGCCGTATGTTTAGGGTTTTGAGGTTGGTTTCATGTAGGTTGCAGTGCTGAGCATGATCAAAGGGACCATTTTAACATTTTCACCATTAGCCGCGTAACGAGCAGCAATGAAAATCACTTATGCTCTTCTTCTTCTCCAGCACCCAACCGCATTTTGCATACGCGCCTACCCCCCACGTGACGTGACGGAATGTCAAGAGATATTCTATCCGCGTGCTGCTGGCCGATGGCCGGCTACCCCTGCACCAACCCAGTCGAGAAACCGCGCATCACACTGGTGCAGGAGCGAACTGATACGGATGGAAGTTTCCTGATTGCGACGCTGCTGACCAACTATTTAAAACTATCA
Source organism: Anopheles darlingi (assembly GCF_943734745.1). NCBI lineage: Eukaryota > Metazoa > Arthropoda > Insecta > Diptera > Culicidae > Anopheles > Anopheles darlingi. Next base: position 45,454,790 of record NC_064874.1, read on the forward strand.
CCCCGCAACCATGTGGTCCTGTTTGCTACCCATCAAAACGCATCCCATTACACCAGCGCCTGCCAGAAGCTAACCTTCAACACGTCTGCCGCCATCGAGTCGGGTCAGCTGTGCATCGTCGATGTGCTGGCCCAGCTGTACGGCGACGCCTGTAACGCCTGCGACGGCGGCAACACTCCGGCAGCCGATGGCAACAAGCTACTGCAATCAATCATCGAGCGGTTGCGGGTGCTATCGCCAACACAGGACACCCTGGTCATAGTGGACGATCTTGGGTTCTTCACAAATCTGCACCCTACCAGTGAGGACGAGGTGATCGATTTCGCCGAAGAGCTACTGTGCACCACATTCCAAGCGGTCCAACACATCGTAATCAAGGTCAACATATCGGAGTGCTATCGGCGGCTGTGTGCCTACGTTTGCGATCTGGCCCAGGTTAACATCACCCTCGAGCCGCTACCATCGGGTAACTTCCGGGAAGTGGATGGTCGCTTGACTGTCGACCGGCTAGCGCCAGGGACAGACAGTGACCTGATGGTGCTGCGCGAGCATCATAGAACGCTGCTGTACAAAGTGTGCGACCGTCAAATCCGCACCTTTCTTTCGGGAGAACTTGGAATAAAAAATCTATAAAAATAAACGACCACGAGGCCAGAGGGTGGAGGTCCCCAGCCAGCAGCATGACAATTTGCGGCGTGTCGCTATTTTCACTTTCACGAGCCCATTCTCCCGGTCCCTGGTGCGCATAAAGGTAAGGTATGATAGTGTCTGGTCTGCGAATGGAATGCGGCCAAAACGTAATCTTCCAGGCCATTCAGAATGAATGAGCTAGAGGGCCAACCGGTACGTAGGTCGCCATTTTATCACACTTCAAGGAAATGTAAAACTCGTCGCATCGCCACGCTAGGCCACGGCGCGGCATCACGGATACGGGCGGCTTCTGCCAAAGTATGGCGCATGATATGCAGCACCATTTTCCGAATGCTCCGAAAGTTGGCACAGTGTTGCCCCGAATTCGTTTCCGGACAGAAGGCTTGATACGAGCGCTACGTGATTCTGTGGCTTCTGCTGGACCAGAACCAAAAAAAAAAAATACGACAGGAAGCAGCCTTTTGCCTAACTTTTCTCCATGTGCAGTGTGGCTGTCCGTGTCCATGCCCTAGTAGAGAACCCATGGACCTCACGACTAGCCATATCCATCAAACCGAGCGCCACCTAATGGGAGGGAGTTACTATTTAATGAACTCCTCACATAAAGCATGTATACATCTCCAGTGGACTGGACGTACACTGTGTGCGTCGAATGATAAAGGCGGAACCATTTTCTGGCACCGGCATTTCACGCTCATCTCACGGTATGATATGAATTGAAATGGCATAAAATGTTGGGTGTGTTGAAGATGACACAGGAGTGGAAGCAGCTCTACCCATGCTCTACTGCCCCACCATTTACTACCCACTACTACTACTACTACTACTACTAAATCCCCACATCATTTGTATCCCATTTCGGTATGCTTTGTTGCAAACAGGAAGCTGCAGGATCCAGCTCTTGCTATCGGATTATCGGATTAAAAACCTGTAGTACTCTCCCCGACGGGTTCTCGGTTGCGCTGGCGTTGGCGTGATGTTAACACATGAGACCGTGTATCGCACTCGAGCGTTTAATTGTTTTTTCTCTCTCTTCTCTCTTCCGCTTCGTTTTGTCGTTTCGCTCGCCCCTCGCCCGGTATTGTGGCAAAATTCAATTTTCCAGCCAGACACTCACTCAGGAAAGGAAAACATAAAAATTCCTGACGAATGAATCCGTTCCACAGGCATTCACAGACGTAGTGGACTTTTGCAACGATTAAATTTCCTCGCCGAGCGGACACACCGCAGTCCGCTACCCTACCAGCGCCGCGGTCGGGGGGCTTCAAATTGTATGCCATTTACCATCTCGGGGTGTCGTAATGTTCAGAAAGAAAACTTTCCAACATTCCTCTTTTTCTCTTTTCTCCGCTTCTCCCTTCCACAGAGAACCCTCTACAACGGAACGGAGCAACGCAAACAGGGCAAAGCGAAACCACGTGGCGTCAAGGACATAGCAGGCCATATTTACTGTTTGGGTCTTGGGGAGCACTTGGGAAAGAGGAATCTCTACAAATGATGAGGCAGTAGCAATGAAAAGAATGATACATTTTGTATGCCATATTTCATATCATAACGGCACCCATCATGGGACGAAAGGTCTCCCTGGGAGCACAAGAGATGGTTGGCCCCACCGGTGGTTGGCCAAGGTGGGGCCACCAACAAGGAAACTTTCTCTTCCCAACCACCACCACCACCACCACCAACAACAACTGCAGCATCATGCCCTTAGAATGAGTTATTGCAAATTTGGGAAACGAACGGGGAACGTTAGAGATACTTTGACGTCGGCTTCCGTCCACCAGTTAATCGTCCTTTGTACAACTCGAAATAATGTGGTGGAAAAAGGGGGAGCATCATGCCCCTCGGTACGGTTCTAGGACATTCTTAAGCAGACCTCATCTTCCGTACCCATTCGGTCGTGTAGTACGAGTGTAGTACAAGTTACAAATTTATTAGCCCCGAAAACATTGGTAGTGGATGCGTTTGACAGATTGTTAATGTGAAAGTTGAGACCAAGAGCCCCAGTTTGGGGGGAGACGCTTTTTGGGGTCACCCCACATATGAGCACTGCGCATTCTGCCCCGGCCATGTGTGTTCACCAGCTGGCGGTGGCAGCGGCAGCAGTTGGTAGAAAAACTTGTTTGATAAATAACGGATCGAAGACAAAGCCCTAGAGGTTGACAGTAAACTTACTCATCAGCCGACAACCGTCGACCGCCTTGCGAGCGTTGTCGCTTAATCATGAACCTGGGGAAACCTTACCACGAAGAGCGATCTGCTCGGCGCACTCGTCTGCGGTGAATGGCAGCAGCAGCAGCAGCAGCAGCAGCACGTGGTACAAATGGTTTCTTCGCGAATGCGAATCCGCGATTCTCGTTTACGTTGGATAAACAACGCTGTAACCACATGCCGTGCCCGGTTTCCAAATTGTGCGAACCCCCCATCGGTGAGGCGTTTGCGTGTGTCTCAGCATGGTCGTTGGAATGCCAATTTACGGAGGAGACGCGCGTCTTCTAACAGATGGAAAAAGGTAGTACATTCTAAGTCCAATATTTTTCATTGTTTAACTGCAGAATAACAGGGCAGGTAAACGCCATTAAGGAATGAAGAAACGTTTTAAAAGTGTCTCCCTTCGGTACTTTGGCCGGATCAGAACAACCATCGGGAAAGGTTGGACCAAAGGGTAAGCAAACATTCCATTCTTACTCCGACCGGGAACCGATGGGCCGCTGCAAGTAGATTCGATCAACGATGCCATTTGAACCATCCGCGTCCTAATTTCAAGCTTAACGTTATTTTCACTCGCGCTGTTTGTCCGCGCCCGTACGTGGGACATCCGTCAGACGAAGGGAGAACCGTAAATATTCATTTAGGGATTTGTTTTATCGTGTTTCGTTACGTGCCATTTTACGATGCAGTAAAACCATCACTTACCATAAATGCCACCGACTTGGTCAAACGGTCTTATCGATCTGGCCAGATGGATTCGCGTGCGTTGGATCGGTTTTCGGCTGCGTAGCTGCTGCTCGTCTTCGTCACGGATAGTCTCGCGTTCTGCTATTGATTTTCTCGTCTCTAAGCTCCGCTTTTTCAAGGACCGGTGGTGGTCTGGTGGTTTTAAGGCATATCTTGTTCCGAGTGATTTTCTGCCTCCGTTTTTGTCTATTTCTCTATGGGCTGGTCGGCATTAGATGACTTTCTTTCAGGTTGGTTCAGATGTTAGATGTCAGTTGCGTAATGCAGAGATTATCCTACGTTAAGGGAGATGTCCGTTTCGAAATAGGATGTGTCGCTCCGACTAATGGGCACTTCGCACTTGAACCGAGTAGGCGCGGGATAAAGTTGTGGCCCTCTTTTGGGGGCCGGTCCGAACAGAACACCACGAGACTACCAGTAAGCCATGGTGACCGAAAGCGAAAAGCTTCCGTCTAGAATGGCTGCTATCGTGCGCGCGGGGTTAATTCAATCCAAGATTACTGGGCCATGCCCCCATGGAATTGCGGCTTCAATCTACTACAACAAATCACGAAACGCTTCAAATTTGTTTGCCCTGACACTTCCCATCGATTACGCCCGTCCGATTACGAATCAACAAACGAATCCTCAAACGGCGGTACTACATCGTTGTCAACCCCGTCAAAATCCATCAGTTGACAGAATCGTGGAGGTTTCCTGTAACACCGGCAGACCGGCTAACCGGTTACCCCTCCCGGTGGATGGTCCTTCTCGCATTCCACGCCTGCCCGCAAAACTCTTAACCTGACACGCGACATGACGGCTGCTAGACGCACCTGTACGCACGGTGTAAGATGGTAAGATTGATACGCTCCGCGCGAGCTGCTATATCGGTTGTCATCGGTTCTATCCCCTCCTCCCACAAGGCCCCCGGTGACGGTTACACTTTTCCGTGCCGGTATCTTAGCCTCCTCATCAATCAATATATATGTATCCGTCTGGTAACGAAAAAAGGGATTGAGTCGTCGGTTTGACGCTCGATTTTTCACGCCTTCGTCGGGCTTCGTTGTGTGCCCGGTGTGATCTCCTTCATGAACCCCGTACCGTCCCGTCCTTCAACGAAGGGCACAGTGCCATGCAGCTCGATGGTCGAGAATATTAAATTGCCGGAACCATTCCGGGCACCACATGCGGACGACACGATACACTCCGTTGGGAGCAAATAGTAGCGTCGAGCGTAGTTTTGATCCTTTCGATTTTTTTACGGCCACTCCTTGGGTGTCTGCTGGCCCCTTTTTCCCCATACATACACCGTTGACAATCGCACCATGGACACGCGTCAAATTGACCCTTCGCCCCTCGGCTCCTAGTGTCCGTTGTTCCAGTTAGTGTGGTTCCGGGGTTCCGGAAAGGATCGAATTGTTTGCAGCTGCGTCCACAAATCAGCTGCGCTATCGACCGGTCATCGACCGATCGGTCCTGGTCCTTTGGTCGGTAATGGTTGTGTGTAGTGATGACCATAGTTCGAGCAAATCTTTTGGGAAATCCATCTTCCCTACGCTTCGGAAAGTAACGCTCCGGCAACCGATACAACCCGCATCATTCTCCTGCTCCGCTGCGGAAGATGCGGCTTTGCTACTGTTTGCTATCGTACCGCAATGCCACTACTACTACTGCTGCTGCTGCTGCTGCTACTGCTGCTCCTGGATGATAAAAGCTATCTGCCAGCTTTATTGAAAACCCGGATCGATCCGATGGAGCTTCAATATCGGTATTGTATCGGTTGCAGCAAACAACGGCAGATGCGAGATGCTGGCTGGCTGACTGGCTGGCTGGCTGGCTAGTGTTGCCAGACCCCTCTGTACCGGGTCTGGGTCTTTATTTTGATTAAATGTGTTTTACATCCAGTTTACTGGCCTCCTACAGGATACGGGACGGTATGATTGCTCTATTTGCCTTCGCGCCAACCAGGAACACACCGCAATGGCTGCGGAGAGGATTGCCGGGGAGTAAGATTGCTCATGGCCTTGGTTACTCGGGTTACTTTGATTAGATCCATTTAGTTTATTTGAATTTGAATAGCTGGAGCGTCGCCGCTCTCCGAGGCATATCCATTGGCACACACTGTGTCGATTTGCGCTGTTTTGTAAGCCTCGCGCCACTATTGCCAGCAGTGAGAAGGCGGCATGTCGACGAGATCCGAGTGCATCATCCGGGCATACGGGCAGTATGCTCGTGCTGCCACTCGCCGTTGGCCCTCGGAAGCCGATCCAAGGTAAACACAGTGACACAGCGCTCTCATGGAGCACTTGGATCAACGTGCTAATTTGATTATCCGTTACCGCTGGTACAGTGATGATCAAACAGCAGCGTGCACGACGACCAGACCGGCGTCGGGGGAAAGGGTAGAGAAAAACGAAAAACGGAAATCTGCCCAATCCTTGGCCTTTTGCATTCCCCCACCGGGACGGAGGAACCCGGGAGGCTGGCAAGAGTTTATCGTTCCCCCACTCCCCTGGGGGTGCTAAACGTTCCGGCAAACGGTGGTCATTTCGAATCGGTTTGTTTATGGGTATTAGTTTAAATATTTACGCCAACGTGGCCGAGAGTTAGGTTAGGTGACCCGGCCATCGTTTGCGGCCATCGTTTGCGGCCACCGTCGTGCCATTCTTCGTGCTCGAGCTCCTCCATTGGATCAGGTCGACGGACGACCATTACAAATGCACTCCCCGCACGTGGTGCGGAGGCCAATTGCAAAATTGGACAGGCTGGTAGGCCGGCAGGCAGGCAGAGGCAGGCGCACAAGATGCAACCAACCGTGCGCCATGTGTGCGTGTGTGTGTGTGCTTTGGAATTGATTGGTGCCGCCACTCGTAGAAGTAGTTTTGCGAAATATCTGTCAGTACACCAAAGGGGGAGCGGTGGAGGAATGTGTGTGCTGGATATAAATGTGTTTACAAGGCCCCCCCCCCTCCCCTCTCTCTCGTAATGGCCACTTTCGCTCTATCTCCCAGCAGCAGCAGCAGTAGCACCAGCAACAGCAGCTGTCGTCCGAAAACCCATTCGCAATGTCATCGCACCGTGCCGTTAGCGGGTAACTCGCCATGGTCCACCCGTAGGGGGTGCGCCTGGAATGGGGACCCTGCTTCCTCTACTAACTGGTGTTATGACATTGTGGAGCGAGTGAAGCACGCTGCCGAGGGCTGCCATAATTCTGTCAGAATGTGTTCGCAAAAACATCCACTAAACACGGATCCCAACGTGACTCCACGACGCGTCGGGTCCTTCAAGGCACTCCATCCAAGCAGACGCCGCAGCACGGCACCATTGCCGTACGCGAGATGGATGAAACCGATGGGATAATTGATGTGGCAGGAAGTGCACATTGCACTTTCCATCAATGCAGCGCGCAACCTCCTTCTCCTCCTCAGTTTGTGAAGCGCACATATTCCAGACAAAATCCGGGAGTGCCATAACCACCAGAGACCACTCGAGAGAGAGAGAGAGAGAGAGTATAGTTAAAGCGCAGAGTGCACGGTGCTGCGCTGCTTTAAGAATCCAAGCAAGCAAGCCGCGGTCGGCCTGCTTCGATTGAGTAAGGTTGAAAAGTTCCAGCCCCAGATCCAGAATGCTGTGCTGTGGCCACCTGCGTGCGTATCGGAATGGCGTTAATTTCGGGGCGCCAGTGTACATGAACTCCGTCGGCTACAATGTAGCTCTGCTGCTGCTGCTGCCTGTTTGCTGGTTTTTGGCCACAATATTTATTACACTTCGGGACACCACGTGTACGGGACGTGTTCATTAGGGTTCCGGCCGCCGAACCAACATTATTGGGTTAATATCCGAGATCGTATCGAAACCAACATTATGGGGACATATGTGGTGGAGGAGTGATGGTGTGATGGAAACTTGCCTGCCACTACCCTGAAAAGTTTTCTAATCCCTCCAAACAAATGATGCGATTCGTTCGTTCGTTCGTGCCACGTTCTCCTCAAGGTCTCCTCTGGTGGTGATCTGGGGCGAGCGTTTCCCGGAAAGACCTCCTCCAGCACCCAGCACCACCAGAGGAAGACTTGCCTCATACAATGTGGCATCTCAATTGGCATCCCAATTCTCGGAACATTCCTAGACCAACGACCACAACCACGACCACGGAGGACCACGGCGACAACGGTAAACGTCGACCACTCCATTTGGGCATCAATCTCGGACGCAAACAAACGATAGCGTGTTGGCCACGAACGGGGGGACCACACTTATCGCTCCACCAGCCAGCGTACATTACACAACCCCCTCTCCACCAACAACCCGGCCCCATTCGGTGGTGGATTAAAGGGACCGGAATAAAGGATTTATTTTCAATTATCATTCCCTTCCTCACACACACCACACACACCATTCAGACCCGGGGGAGGGCATTAAGGAAACAGTGGAGCTTAAGCTGCTGAAGCGAGAGACACTTCCGCCCTCTCCCCTCCCGGGGTAGCCCATCCAAAAACATTGACTTTGAGCTTAAACAACCTTTTCTGCGGAGCGGTCGGCGATCTGACCGGCCGACCGTCACGATTTTCGCACGATCATCCATCCTCTCTGGACGGTTCTCGTTCATGGTTTTTTGTTGTTTTTTTTTCGAGGGAAGATGATGAAACAATAGAAAAACCAAAAACAGAACGAGCAAATTGATCTTCATCGCAGGCCAGAAGAAAACAAAAAGCGCTAGCCAAATGCCGTGATGGAATAATGATCACCAAAAATGAAGCCATCATGTACCACCCTTCTTACCTCCCGTGTCTCCCGTAGACACGTTGTTTATCGCGTTGTTTTTTCGGGTCCGTAGAGAGTGCAATCACTGATGTTGTACTGCGTTCACCTGTTCAGCTTCAGCTCTTTTCAGACCGATCTATCTGCCAGGTCAATGGTCAATTTGGTCAAATATTTACACACGCAGTACACGGGAGCTTTGTAATTATGGGCCTTTTTGTGCCTTCCCCCCTCTCTCGCTCGTCACTGTTGAGCCACGATTTGTTTGGTGCTTCGAAGAGAAGTGGGTGTTGGTACTGAAAAAAACATCGAGTGGAGGGCACCAATCGAAACATGATTTCGGTCAGTTTCCCGTGGTTCCCGCGGTTCTCGTCTTCACTTCGCTTCACGTTCTCCCATCGAGCTTGATCGATGATTGAATAATAAACGGTTGCATTGTTTGGCGATGGTTAAAACGGGGTTTTTTGCAACCAATTTTCCAACCACTTTCGGAAGGAACGAAACGGTGTATTCGAGTTCGGTGTCTGTCGGTGGATGTTTCCAGCTGTTAGGTACCTCAGTAGGCTTGATCGCGTGCGTTGGTACTGCATTACAAATCCGCGAAAAACGGTATGGAAAATGGACGAATCTCATTCCAGATCCTGCCGTTAAGGCTTTCAAAAGCAATGGTCAGCGCGAATGCTGCAAACGAATTGAGGAATAGCAACAGGTTTTTTTTTGTCTGGATCCATTTTCCCTCCGGCGCGGAAACTGAATGCATATGCTGGAAATTCCCCGACGTCTAGCCGGCGACCGCGCTTCACTGCTGTTCGATGACGGCTCTTTCGTCGATTGTTCTGCTCCGATGCCGATGCCATCATCGGGGCCGGTTCGCTTTTTTTATTGCGGCCATTCTACCGGTCTGAAACACTGTCCAGCTGATGGCTAATAAGCTGCTGCTTCTGATTCTTCACACTTTGGTGTGATTCGAACTGACGTGGCGCGACGAAAAAGATGCCGGAAAAAACCGGAACCTCACGATCTCATCAACAAATCGCGGGCCCGGCGCGCGGGTCCCTTCTCAACGTTTAGCGTGATTTTTGCTAAATTATTAACGGAAGGCAGCCGGCGTCGCTTGGCAAGAATTATTTATTTCCGGTTTTCGTTGCCAAATGGCTGGTCGGTTGGTCGTGCGCGCCTCCCACCACCCACCCGCCCTGATGTATCGCTAATAGTTGCCCAACGCGCGATACGGATCTGTCCGGAGCCCATCCATCCATCCATCTATTCCTCAAATTCCGTTCGCTGCTCCTCCCGGTCATCAATCCCCAGCGGGATGCACGCTTCGGGTATATTGCTCTATAAATAGACATAATTTACATGAAAAATGAGTGATTTTACCGTTCGTTCAGCGAATTTACGAAGAGAGTGAGAGAAACACGGAGAAGTATGGAGTAGTATGGCGAACGATGAAAGGGCTACTTTTTTAAATTTCATCGGTCTCGGCCCGCTCCCACTCACGAACGCGCGGCGGGGGCGGGGTCCCTCAATCATAAACTTTTTTGTGTGCGTCGTGGCCCATTTTATATCTGTCCAAACAACGATTCGCATATCCCACTGCAGTCTCGGGCGCGGTCTGGATCGTGGTTTCGACCGCAAAGACCGCCACGCGCCTTCCCTGAATTTCCTGTTTGTAACGTACGGCTGTTGCATCGTAGCAGGCGTTGCGCGAGCATCGTTGCGTGACAGGGAACGGGTGTTGCGCGGCTGCCGTCACGCTGCAATACGATAATGCTCGCGAGTCGAGTTTTCCGCGCTCTTTGGTCTTGGTCCTATTTTTTTTTCGGGGTCGGAGAGAAATATTAAGAATAAAAGTATTTACGATGTCTGCGCTGGTGACCTATCTATCGCTAGGGATTGGAAAACTGCCCCGCCTGTTTTCACCCAGCCAGACAGCGGCTGCTTGGCCATATCGGTCGTACTGTGTCATCGTCGTCGTCGTCTGTGAAGTGGTTTTATCTTGCGGCGCAGATCGTTCCGCAAATACCGTAAGCGACTCTAAGCACCATCAGTAGACAGACCATTTTTCTAGCCGGAATTCGAACACATCCGAGACCGCCGGGTAGAAGAGACGAACGACGACAGCCAAGAGAGGAAACTGCCCTGGAGTGGAGCGCTTTTCTCAGTGTACGGTGTGTATCGTTCGACTTACCGACACCACACGAGGCCTAAAACCGTCCACCGTCGAAACCTCAGCATCATTCATCTTTCGATGCCCTGCACCCCGCGAATAGAGCCATTCCCAGACCCCCACCACCGGAATTTGGCATATCTTTGGGCAGCAAATGAAGCAGTCTGGAAGGAAAACAAAATTGGTAAACCCCCAAACACCAGCCAGCCAGTCAGCCAGCCAGCCACTCGATGGAGTCTGTGCGAGTGGAAACGATTGGAGTGTAAAATTGATAGACCCAAGGGCCAAACTCAATGCTTTGCGATGATTCGATGCTCCCTCTCGATCGATCGGTCGGCGTTGCTATTTTGCAAATGTTTTGCTCTCCCAAACTATCAATCTTCATTCTCGCGCCACCAACGGGGCACTTCCCTTAACGGTGGTGCGGGGCCAAGCATAGCAAGAGGAGGGTAATTCCGTTTTTCTTTGCCGGTTGCGTTCTCTGCTACGAAATGAAACGAATAAAAAGCACCACCAAGAACGAGAGGCAGGAGTGGCAAGAATTGACCCCGAGCCCGGCTAACTGAGTAAACAACTCTCGGCCAACAAGAGGATGCTCGAGTGAGTTCTCGCTCCACACCGCCTCCCCGGGAGGGTGGCAAAAATGAGCAGCAAACACTTTTTAATAAGCGCCACAGCGCTAGGCGAGAGGCAAGAAAAACGCAAACTTTCGTCGTTTCGTCGATCGCCCGATCGACCGGTGTGCACCGGGGTGACTATTGCTTATTCCGCAGTGTGCACCTGCACCGGCGATGATTAACAATGGTAGTTAGTGGTGGTGGTGGTAGCTGGTAAGTTTTTGGGGGTTGGAATTTTCGAAATTAACGATCTTAATTAAGTTGCCACAAAGTTATGCATCCAGTTGTGTAACTGGATTTGGATTCCGAGAACGCCCGAGTTTATTCGTCGATTTCTTCGCCCAACTTTGATTCCAATTAGTGTTCGGAGGTGCCCACTTTTGCTCTAATTATTTTCATGCTCAGGGAACAGGGAGGTAAGGCGCCGGTGCCAATTTTCACGTGACAAACGGACGAAAAAACGACATACAACGCGAAGCAGCAGCACCAGCATCTGGTGACTGCGCAGCCTGCTTCGTTGATCCTCAATTAGGTGATTGTAATTTTTTAATGCTAACCACTTGTGCGAAGGTGCCGTGGGGACGACGTGCGCACACCGAGTGGCCACAATTCTTCGCCATTCGTTATCACCAGCAGCACGCGGGAGCACGCGACACCAGCAGAGCTCGCGTATCATCAGATATTGCACTTGATTAGGCCAAGGCCCCTGGTAAGGCATACGCGTATGGCGCACTGCGAGCTCCACTGTTTCTGTATCCTCTGGAAGGTGGACTTTATATCCTCCTGTTTTTCAGTGCCGGCTCTTGGAAGCCACTCGCCTGTCTGGTGGCTGCTGTTATGGTGTGTACCCCTTGGTGATGCGATAAATCCTCCATTTTTATTGTTTGCTCGCCTTCACCACCAGACCTGGAAGCCGGGGGCGCCACGACACGGCAAAGAGATATTTTTATTGAAGAACTTTCCTTCTCGCATTCCACCATTCACCCTACACCGTCGCGTGACTATTGATTTTCAATGACATTGCTATGCGCTGTGCTGTGGAAAATACCGAGCCAATCGGCATCATTGCGATCGCATCATTGTGAGCGCACCGATTGCGTCTCGCAATGCCCGGGACCGAGAGACAAACGGCGGGAATGTTATATCCACCATCATTCACCCTCCAGTAGTACACTCCCCGACCCGGTGGGTTGGACATATTTTTTGCAATAAATTCCGTACTTCCATAATGAATGTTGCTAATGAAAACGAATGGCAAACCATCGATCGTTGTTTCGCAAAAAAAAAAAAGAAGGAGGGACCAACTCCGCCCGCGCCAGAGATGAACGAACGGAAGGAACTCGTGCATGTACCCGTGCAGCAAGTGCTCACTACTGCGTCTTCTCCTCCCCCCGAGGCTTTCTTGGGAGGTCATGAGTTTGCGGTTTTTCAATAACGCCGCAACACGGGGCGATGCGCCATTTGTGTGCACATAAAAGAGAAGACGAAACTGACGACGAATCTTAGCGTTGGCCATCATCAAAGTCCGAGTCCGGGTCCGAGATGGAAACTTTCCACCCTGCTGGAGTGCTGGAGGTGGCGATGGTGATGGTGGTTGAGTAAGGTGGGCTTCGTGTCCAACGCAGCATAATTAAATTTCGGACGAGCTCAAGGCAAGATAAAGCACCAGCAGCATCCCAGTTGAGCAGCTTCGGATGATTGGTCGGTCAGCATGCAGCTTACATCAGCTGACCTCGTTTGGCACGTGCACGTGTTGCCGGGTTGCCCTCCTTTGGCGTAGTTTTTATCTTAAAAGCGAGCTGAAGCCCCCCTCGAGAAGCAGAGAAGCGGTTGAGAAAGCTGCTATGCGTTGGCTTCATTATGAGCAACCACCGTTTTTGTCAATCGTTCACTCGGCCACGGTTATCGCTGTGATACTTTTCCCAATGCTTAATAGCATTTCGTGTGGGATAGTCGCGTGATAACAATGGCACACCGCTTTGTAGCGTGTTAATTCACCATCCAATGGCACCGAAGTGGGAGTTTAATAAATTTATGCTAAAGATCACGCACAAATGGAAACAATCCCAGCGTCCCATTCTGTATCGGTTGTTGATGTGTTGGCGTTTGTTCTTTTTTTGTTGTTGTTGTTGTTGTTTGGTTTACCCCCAATTAATAGCGAGCTTCCTACATTCATAAATATTTAAAAGATTCATACGAAGCCGATTACCACGAGCTTAAACTCGACGACGACCCACAAGGCTCTGCGACGTTTACCGATTCTGGTTCGCGGTTCTGCGATTTCTGCCAACCTGCTAAGCCCATCACCGTTGGGCTGAACCTCCTCAGATGGTGATGGTGGGTGGGCGATAGGCTTTGCTTCATGTTTTGATGCTCCACAAAGCTGCAGTTAATTGCTGCGCTGCGGGTAATACGCTGCTAATGCCACCGTGCAGCAATCCTTTCGCTCTAATGTGACAACCGCGCTTCAAAGGTGCGCTTAGTTGCGCGAAAACCCCCTCGGAATAGGACGGCGAGGCCTAATCCAATCTCCCGGGTACCGAGTTAGGTCTAAAGACTACACTAATTGATTATTTACGCCATAATCGCGCTTGCGAATCGTCGAAAAGCGGGTTCATGATCCTTCGCTCGTAAGGTCGCTCTCTCGTTCTCCTATATCACGCTGTCTTCGGGGTCGCTTTTTAGCGCATCGTGGCAATGAGCTTCTAATGTAAACATTTCATAAATTCTTTCTGCCTCACATTACACGCCTTTGGCAGACCAGTACGGCAGTAGGCGATGACATCGTCGTTTGCGATGTGATCATTTCTCTCGCTCGGAACGGCGAGTAAGCCGTTATGGAGCGACTCCACACAAGGCACAACGCGCCTGCTACAAGCCTCCGTTACCATGGTTTTCCCCCATCTTTCGGACCACTTCTTCGGCCGCAAATCGGTTCCGGGGTTTCACATTCGTAATGCGAGCGGACGGGAGCCGTTGTTGGCCGTGGAGCAACGGAATTAATCTGCCGGGAAACAAAACGATTGCAGAAAAAGAAGAACAACGCGAAACCCTAGCCCAGAGGCACACGAACACAGCAATCGCTTTTCCGCGAGTTCCACCAACTTCCAGCGTTCCAGCGTGAAGAAAGGCGCGTCTGAAGTCCGCGCCGGAGTGTGCCAGGCGCCAAAGATGAAATTTTCAACATATCTCCCTGTGCCATCGTTATCACAGAAGCGAGAGATAGCCGTGGCTAGGAAACGAGGGAAAAAAGCGAGAGAAGCGAAAAGAGTTTCTGCGAATGAAAGGGGGACCGTTGTCGTCGTCGCTGTCGCACCAGCACTCGTCGTCGGGTTCTAATTGTGCTTGTTACATAAGAAGAAGCATCCGGGACCGAGGGCCGATGGGGACCAGGGTTGGAGGCAGAATTCCTTCCGCCTACAACGAGCGACCGATCGTTCCTCGAACGAAGATGGCTTCGTTTATTATTCTTTTATTCAAATCTCAAACATTCATTACCTTCCAGACGTCACAGGACTGAGGATGAGGAGCCACCCAGGCACGTTCCCTGGTGGCCATCATCCGGCGACGGCGAAATCTAGATGCTGTACATCCCGGGACTCCGTTGCCCGACTCCTTGGCCGACTCGTGCTGAAAGCACATTCTTAATCCGGCATATTTCACTACAACGATACACTCCCGCTCGCAACCAGCCCTATTGGTCCAGGTTGGCTCAGAATACCAAGGGGAACGATTCTGAAAAGTTTCGGTAGAATTATGACCACCCAAACCCCCCTCCCTTGGGCCGGGCTGGCTCGACGACGAGCAACATCGATCGAAGGCTAAGGACTGCTGGACAAGCCAGAAACTGGTTCGGTCAGTTTCGGTCAGGCCGCGGCTCACAGGCGCACCAATTGATATCAATCAGCTTTCCGGCTTCGGATGGAACTGAACCCGGGGGGAACCGGATTATCTCATTCTCATATCTCGGCAACGGCAGCACCCCAGCACTGGAGTGTCCGCCGTGGGTGCCAGCAAATTAGTGTCGATTCTTGACAATGAAAGGAATCACTTGATTGACGGACGGATGGATAAGCTGGAACAGGAGCAGAAGCAGGAGCGCAACGGCAACACAGAAGTGGACGATACAGTGGAAGCATGGAGCATGGAACGAACCAAACATCATGGCCAACGTTGATAGATTGCGGAGCTTTGCTTGCTTGGACGAAGTAGCATGATGACGATGGTCAACGGCCGGCCAGCCGGCCAGCTATATGGTCATGGTTCCATGTCCCCGGGCGCCCATATGTGGGGCTGCGCGGCCACTGCGCATTTCTGCTGGGGATTGGACTCTCGTTGACGTGTTGACTTTCGTGCGGTGCTCCACGATGATGTAAATGTAATTTTGTGACACTCTGGCTTCGATAGCTCGGATTAGGGTCCGGTGCTGGTTGGGAGGAGGTCATGACCGGTGGTGGGGGACACTAATTGCGTTTGCCGTGTGCCGGTAGCATCGCCGCGACCCGTGTGGGCGCACAAGAGATTCGAGACACTCCGGAGGGAACGCGTCCTTAGCGATATAATGTATTGTTTCGTTGTTTCGTTTGGCTTAGGACGCTTGCGACGAACGAATGAATGTATATTTAGCGAACGGGAAGTAATGTATCAACGTACCATAATGGAGGCGCGGGCAGGTGAATTATCCTGGCTTTTGTTCGCTTGAAATGATGCTAACAACTTCCAATGAAGCTCTCTCGTTGGTCGTTTGAATCATTCGCCGGTGCCATTGTTTTGAGTTTATGTTCGATTTTACTGCCATAAGGGCGGGAGCCATTTTCAACCTGACTATGTTCTCAGCATAACCGATAACGATGCATCACATCAATCAATCACGCTCCGTTCGGTGGTGGGAAAACGCCCATGGAAAACTCCTGGAAACCCATTTTCTACAGGGGAAATGTGGTACAAGAATCGATTTGAATTTGTGGAATTCTGCATCTGGTGAGACAAAGTTCTGTTCTCGGTTTGAAGCTTATGTATCATGAATAATCCCTCATCCTCTACGGAGACGAGACGTTGCCAAGGTGAATGTTTAGAGGATCCGGGGTTTCTTTCAGCCACATGGTACAGTTAAAGATAACTGCATGCTCTTGCGATGGTTTGATGTGAGTACTGCAACGATACTATTTTAGTATTTCAACCACACCTTTCTTACCGCACCGTTCCTGATGAGCTCAGTTTCTTCTCAGATACGGACTACGAAATTCCATCCTCACACCGTGGCTAACAGCAGCATGGCACGTGGCTAACAGTAGTATGGCACGTGTCTACCATGTCATTGTCATTAATATCCTGAGTGAGTGTCATCATATGTGAGTAGCTTCTGGTGATAGAGAAGAGATGCCTTTATGAAGTTTAGTATTTCCTAGAATTTTCTATTCATATACATTGAAGATTACCAATACCTGGCGCAGATGACTCTTTTCCCTCACCTTTACACATGCACAACATCCGGCGATGCCCATTTTAAAAGCTTCTTCCTTTGATCCTTTTTTATTTACGACTTCAATACAGTTGCACATTTCCATTTCCAACAATTGGATTGTCGAGAATTTTATCTTCATTCTGGAACACATTGAATATTCGAAAAACTTTATAACTCTGAAACTAGAATGAGAGATATGTACCGGTACTTTCAAAGATCGGATTGTGGCAAATGTCAAAGGATGCATAACTACTGAGAAGATGTTAGTTTCAGTTTCGGAAAACAAATAATAACATACTATAAATACTCGTGTAATTATTCGATTTCAACATTAAACCAAAGCTCTTCTTATGCATTTTTCATTATTTGCTTTGCTCTAAGCGCACGACCCTCCACGACAGCAGCTCGAGTTCGTAAAATTGTTTGTTTGAAGAATGTCTTTGCATTTACTTCAGCATACTTTACATATCTCTCGTCCTAGTCTGGCATGAAGCATTGTCCTTCATTCTCAAAACCTCTTATTCAAAGTACTCAAAACCTACAAACACTGATCAAGCTTTTGCGAGGAAGAAACACAAAGTCTTGTATCGGAATCGTATACGAAGATAGCCCTTATCGATAGATTCAAGAGGCGGAAGTTAAAGTCAAATATGTAACGTTAACTTCCGACTCTCAAATAACATTTCCCATCCTTTCCTTATCTCTACAAAAAGACGCAATGTGTGCTCTGATGCGCAGCGTGCTCGTAATCGTTAGATCCTAGCTCGGTGTCTACGAGCCCGATTGAGTTTCAGCGTTTACGTAACGAACGGACCAAATTCACGAATGACTTGAATTGAGTCGTCCCTTCGGACTGCTATTCTAGCGATATCTAGCGTTTAATTTCGTATTTATAAACACTTGTTGCTCCACGATGGGAGCATCAATAATCGCCTAGAAACAATGTTAAAGTAGTCCGTGGAAGGGCCTGCCAAAAAATCTCAAATCAAATACATTATGAACCACTACTCGACCGGCCCATCTACTAAACACACACCAGACGGCCCCAGAAATCGAGAAACTCGCTACCCCGCGGGAGGGTACTTGCATCTTTCCACTTCATTTTGCTGGTAGTATCTTCGTACCATTTTATCGATCGCAGGGCAAGCTTCGATCGATCGACCAGGGGTTGCCGGAATCTTAATGGGCCTCCCATTTATCTTAACGCAAACAAATGGACCGGTACCTTGATTGGTCGTACCGTGGAATGGGATGGCATTTTGAGTGGGAAAAAGAGCAGCACCACAATGTACAACGGAACGGTTCACAGTGTTTATGTTTTAATATCCTCCAATAGCTCCACCATCCAATCGAATGCCATTTTGTGCCAAGTATCAGAAGTACTAATTCCATTCCATCATCATTACACACTAAAAACAGCTTTCGATCACAGCAGTATCTACTAGCGAACCGCAACAAAAGGTGAAGGTGCAGGAATGAAGCATAAATTCCCAGAAACCGAAATGTGACCACGCACGGGGCCACCAACCACCGGTACGATATTTCATTATCCCGTCGGGATATCGGTAGCGGTGACGAGGGTTCGGGAAGGTGGCCGGGCGCCGTGTGGTCCTAAATTTAAATCACTTTAGTAGCTATTTGGTAAGCGCCAGCGCCAGCACCATTCCATACCATCGATCGACAAACCCCCGGCAAAACGGCCGGCCACAATCCAGGGACGCTCTCCCGGTTCTCTGGCCGCAAAAAAAAAACGACCGATGATCGCACCTACCGCCGTGCGTAAAGTGAGAGGAAGGTCGAGCATGTTTAAGGCAATGGCATCGTCATAAAATATGATTATCAGTGCGTTTAATGTCACAATAAATTGTCACCGAGGACGGTGTGGAAATGAAGCGAAGGTAGCGAAGGTAGCATTCCATGTTCCGGGTTTCTGCAGGATTCTGGTAGGAGCATATACCAGCCCAGCCTCTGCCACCGAGCGAACCAACCGGAAGCACAATTGCGCATGTGTGTGTGTGTGTGTGTGTGTGTGTGTGTGTGTGTGTGTGTGTGTGTGTGTGTGTGTGTGTGTGTGTGTGTGTGTGAGCATCACTTTGGCCTAACTTTACATTTCTCTTTTCGTCCGCATTTTGTTGCTCGACCAGACACACTTGGCCCAAGGAGGTCGCTTCGCTTATTTACATTTCGTTACCTTTTGCTGCGCCGCAGCACGGAGCGGAGGCCACCTCGAATTTCGGCGGATGTAGGAAGCTGTGCTGCACTTACCTTACATTAAACCCACGCACCAGCCTCAGCACACACGTACGATGTGTGTGTGTGTGTGCATGGACGGGGGAGGCCAACAATCTTGTAATTTGTAACGAAAAAAAAAAATGGCGGAAGAAAGACGAAAGGTAGATGGCGAACCGATGGCGCCGATGTTGGTCTGCTTCCGCTTTTCCATGCTCGTGCATTCTCGTGGTACAACTCAATTTAGCGAAAGAAGTTAAATATTGAAATAGCGCACGGAGCGTACCTTAAAGCGCTACGCGAATATGAACACGACACGACGAAAATAGGTCGAGCATTAACTTGCATGCGGCATGAAGTCAAACGCTTGATGCTTGGGCGCTGTGCTATTCGTCTTACGGTTTTGTCTAACGTGCTCCACGCTTCTATTTGCTTTCTGCTTTTTTCTGCGCTACGGATCCCGGGCGAAAGACAAAACGCTAATCATGTTTTGCTGTCTGTGCCCGGGGAAACTGGGCGAACAAGACGTAATCGGGTGCCGGTGGAGGAAGATGGCGAGATGATGGCGAAATGATAATTTATGCCCCGTTTGCCTCCGAACTGCGAGCAGCATCTGGAGCAAGTGCCAGTGGAGAAGGTTTGGGAGGGTGAGCTGGGTTCTCGCTTCTCGCATTGCTTATACTTATCCACGGTTGTCATTCTCATAGATTCTGTCGTATTGAGTCGCGCTGGAAAATGGTGATCAGCATCAGCGCAGCGTAATAGAATTATCCGTTTAATCGTGTTCTCTGGTATCGCTGTGTCTGGTGGCGCTCTGGAGTGATGGCCGGGTTGTTAATATAGAGCTGTCATTTTGTGCGTCGGTCAGAAGCATCTTCATCGCAACCGTTCATCGCAAATGTCCATTGCCCTCAGTGTGGATCGCTGTGGACAGCTGGAAGCTGGAAGCGCTGGAGCAACTGGAAATCAAATGGTGGCCAAATTACATTCCCCATTCCCCATTGTCCAGTACTACCCGGGGCGAGCGAGAGGAGGTCAAATTTCAATAAACACAGCCTTCACCGAAGGTTCAACTGATTGTCTATGGTTACGGGTGGTGGTGCATTTTTAACAAGCCAGCCGATAGCAGAAACACTCTAAAGGATGGCTTCCTCTCTTCTAGCATGACGAGCCCATGTTGTTGCTGTTGTTGCTGTGTAGGAGTTGTGTGCGTTGAGAATGGGATTCGCTCAACAAGTGTCTGTTGCCGGTGATGGTTCCGTTATCCTCTCTCGGGTCTCGGGAAAGCTTTTCGGTCAATTTGGCCACCTCCCGGGCTTGAAGCCCTCCACACAACCCTTGCGCAATCGAGTGGTAAATGGCGACGTTAATGCAGGTTGGCCTGGGTACCTCTACACCTTCACCGGATTAAGATTTTGTTCTTTTCATTCCAAAAATATAAGAACACTCTCATCGTCGTCATGGTCGCCGTCGTCGTCGTCGCTCTAGGCCAGTAACAAGTTCGTTCTTTGCTCTCTTTTGCTCCGACTAAGGTCGCTCGCTCTCGGTCTCGCTCTTCGGCTAAGCCTCTGGTCAATCACGGGTTCCTTTTGGAGAGTTGGATTATCAGGACCAAGGGCTTCTTCGATAGCTCCAATATCGTCGGCAGGAGAAGCACTTGTAACGCCTACTACGAACCTTGCGAACATCAAAAATTGATTTTTTTTTTCATCGATTTTCCATCAAAGGCAGCGTCGCCTTCCGCCTTAGTGCTTTAGGCCAACGCCACGAACTGCGCTGCCGATGGGGAAAGATGTTTAAAGTATACCGGGAAAACAGTAGCTGAAACGGTTCGGAGATACCATTTATCAGCAGAATGTCAGAAGAGAACCGTGGTGGGTGAAGCGATGAAAATGATGCCCTTCACACGCAACACCTTCCTAGGGCCCGCGCGGTTCTCGCACAGCATGAGCTTCCCGCTCTCTGTCCACCACCACCTACCGTGCCGACCTCACCGTTGTGGTGGGCAAGAAATCCACTCAGTGAATGATGAATTCTGAATCCGGTTGCCCCGCCCATACCAGGTCGCCACCGGTCCGCTAAAGCTCCCGGGGAGTTCCGTTGACATCTGGGCGAGAATGTAATTTATCTGCGTATCAACGACACGGCACGCGATTGCC
The DNA here is from genome assembly GCF_943734745.1 of Anopheles darlingi. Taxonomy (NCBI): domain Eukaryota; kingdom Metazoa; phylum Arthropoda; class Insecta; order Diptera; family Culicidae; genus Anopheles; species Anopheles darlingi. The sequence goes on from NC_064874.1 coordinate 45,475,778, forward strand.
CGGCACGCCCGGCATGACCGGTCCAAGGTGTCGGACTGGGGTTCGAAATATCCTCCACGGTTGCAATCCGCAATTTCTTACGACGACCGAGGGAGCGATCGCCGGTCTTCTAAGCTCCAAGGGAGCTCCTCCTTATCAACGGTCGCCTATCGCCGGGAGGGTTTGTTGTTGCCCCTGCCCTGCCCACCACCCTCTTCTCCTTTTGCGTTTTGAAAACGCTTTTCTGGGCGAAATCGTGTTTTGAGAATTGCAATATTCATCTGCGAATCCGTCCGTGAGAAGAGAATTGTCGGAAATTTCTGTTTCATTCCGTCGCAGCCAACGAAGCGGCACTACGTGGAAAAGGCGAATTGGTGGTGGTGAGTTGTTTTCGAGAAATTGAGCTCACAAAAGAAGATGCAGACTGCTTGCGCTCCGGATTGAGTTCCATTGTACGGTCAAATAGTGTTAAGAATGGACCAAATTTTGAGCGATTCTCGCGGACGAATAGTGACACGTGGCCTGCCTCTGCCTCTAACTAGACGCATAATCGCAACACTCGATCTTCTCTTGAAGGTTAATCGTGTATCCTTTCATCATTCAGCTTCAACCTGACGCTCGAATCGAACAAGAATAAGAAGGTGCCGGTGGATGGAACCGCCCGGTCGATCGGCCGATTTCCTCCATGCCGCTTTCCCGTTCGGTTTTGATAGCCGCTTGACTGGTTGTTCTACGCTCAATTGAATAGATAAGCGAAAAGATTAACGTTTGTGGAACTCTTACCTTCGGAGGCCTTCGAACCGAGCAGACCGAGTTACTTCATCGTCCACTTTGGCGCCCGACGCTCGACGCCCGATGTCCAATAGAGGCATTAATTAGAATCTATTATAGCTGACAGCCAGACGGTTCCAAGTTTGCGGGCGGCCAGCTTGCCCCCGCGGGCAAGCTCCTGCCGAGTGAATCATTCATTAACGCTTGATTAATTTCACCGCACGGCGGTTCTCGGTCCGCGGGCGCCCTATCGAAGCTTATCATCTTATTCGGGCGTCATCAGCATCTTCATCATCTTCATCATCATCATCATTGTTTGTGCCAACGCCACCGCCGCCAAAACGATTGTCGGCGATTCGTGGGGAGGAGGTTCCAGCCACCTAGAACAGTGCTGTGGACGATGATTGATGAGCCTTTCGGAACGGGCTATGTTGTTCTGCAGTGTTCTGGTTTGTGCCACGTTTAATTGCTTCGAGCGCACCAAACGGTGATGTGTCCAGGTGGCGCAGATCCTTCTCGGTGCCCGATGCTGGAGGGAGGGCTACTCTGTGGTGAAAAGCCAACCAATGAGATAATAGACCAAAAGAGGGCGAAAAACATGAACATAAATCAGTGCAAAATGGCAAAAAGACCATCGGAACGACAGCAATACCGACACACACACACACATCCGGGCGTACAGGAATGAGAAGCAACATTATCATTGGCCTGGAATTAAGAAAGTACAGCCGCTATCGGCTACCGGAGGATTTGGTGCATTGCCAAAGGCCCCCCAAGTGTTTTCAAAACAACAATCAAATCAACTTTCCCATTCTTAATTAAAGTAGAACTAGTGTGAGAGCGAAATGGCACATAATCTCATCCGAGCCATCCGATGGCGATGTATCGGCCATAAAACTCGACACCCACCGGAAAAACAGCCCCGTGGCGTGCCTCCTGGCGTTTCCGAGCCTTCCTTTCGCTCGCAATATCATGAACCGGAAAGACAATCGTGATCCGTGGACCCCTCGGGGAATCCTCCGAACAACCGATGATCGAACCGTAAACATTGATGGCCCTGTTGTGTTCGCGACGCGATGCGCAGTAGGCGAAGCCCTCCCCACCCTTAACGTAATCGTAGCAACCAAAAATCGGCATTAGAACGCCGCCTCGGGACTTTTTCGCCAAACAAACGGAGCACGATGTTGCCGATGTGAATCCATACGCGGAAAGGCATGTCGGCTGCGCCGTTCCAATTATGTCCGGTCCGAGGGAACCCACGGCCGGCCATGTTTCGACCGGGCATGTTCCGTGCTGATCCGTGGCACCGTTCCGGCGCGCTTTTCGCTCTCTTCTCTACGCCACCTACTCAAAGCCTCCTTCGATTGGAAGCAACCATTTTGCTGGCTGCTGCTGCTGCTGCTGCTGCTTCTGGTGCACAAATTAGCTGCTGTAAACCTTGGCCCAGACCGACCGCGTGTACGGGCAGGCGGTGGCCGGAACTTCACCTCCGGCTTCATCTCCGGAGGCACAACACGCACCGGGCGATTCCGGTTGGCTGAGCTCCCGGAATGAGCTGTGAAAATTCGAATTCAACGCAATTTCGAACCCATTTCCAAATGCCAAAGCGCGCGGCGGCCGACAGTGGTCAGTGTATTTGGGAGGCTCCCGGCATGATGACGAGGAGGTTTTGCTGCCCGGCAGCCAGGGTGGTGGTGTGAATGCAAGATGATGATGTCGGTTCTGGCGCCATCCAAACACTGGCACAGAGAGAGAGAGAGCGCGGAGAAGTGGTGGCAAAAAGGGAAAGGGGCACCGGGTTTCTATTCCGGTAGCCACAATTAACAAATAAATGGTGTTATTATAATTGCATCGGTAGCTTTTATTATTTCTTTATTCACTCCACACACCCTCCACGCAGCATTCGAAGGGGAATCTACCACGAATCCCCCCGGGTGGAACAGAACGGCCAAAGACACCCCTCCCTTTTAAGCCCACGATGATGAGTGTTGCGAATTCAATGACCCTTCTACCTCTCTCTCTCTCTATCTCTCTCTTGCTCTTTCTCCAGCTTCAAATACTCTACTTCGTTGAACCGTTAACACACCGGCACCAGTACGGTCGAGCATCGAACACAAGAATGCGGTGCTCGAGGCCAAAAGATACACCGAGAACCGCTGCTCCCTACCATCCTTCTTGAAAGGTGCGCATCTCGCACGATACACCTTGGCTAGGCTAGGAGCCGTGGAACCGCAAAATCTGCTCCGACTGATGGGCATGTTTAAATTAATTACCGAAATGCAGGCAACAGACAGCAACAGCAGCAGCAGCAGCAGACCTCCAGCCAATCTGGCCACTGCCCTCCGGTGCCTCCAGGTTCTGTGGTTGTAGCAATTATTGTTTGCTTTTGCCGATTCTCGCGTACGCAGATTGTTATCTTGAAGCTCTAATTAAAGGTATCTATCTGCGTGAAGTGGGCTTTCTGAGTACGTGTGTCTGTGTGTGTGTGTGTGTGTGTGTGTGTGCCTCAGTGTGTTCTAAGATTGTGATCTGTGCCTCCGAAAATTGGAACTCATGTAAGGGAGCTTTGTTAGAAGTGCCACTTAATTGACCTTCACGGTGCGGCTTCCCCGGACCGGACCAAAATCACTCTTTGCTTCTGATTTACTGGACTGGACGCCTGATCGTGCCTGGTCGGGTGTCGGCATTCTAATGGAAACATAATTGTTACCCCACCATCCACTCATCACACGAAGGCGGGGGAAACTTTTTTCCACCCCCAAAATGGCGTGAGGCGTGGTTGTTGTGTTCGTAAATCATTTCCACCTGTTCCATCGATTCAAATCATTCAATCTCTTCTCTACGCCAGTGGATTGCAGCGGAATTACTGCGGAAGGATAAATCATTCCCTCTCTCCTTGTTTCTCTCTCTTTTCCTCTCTCTCTTCTGTTATACCTCAGAACAATGGATTCTGCTGCTGCTGCTGCTGCTGCTGCTGCTGTGGCGTAGCAACATTCCACCAGGATTGTGCTGCTATTCCCTGCGATGGAATTTCGAGTGTCGAGATATCATTACATCCTCTCCGGCCACCAAAAAGGCACACCAAAAGGACCTACCCCCGGGGCAACGTGGCCGGGTTGTTGGTGACCATTAATCAATTAAAGCCAGGCCAGCCGACCGGCCGGACGAGAAATTTAATATTCTAGTTTGGGTCTAGGCTTTGTGGACGAGTTTTATTTTCGGTTCGTTTTTTTCGTCTCCTCTCATCCGTACACCGTAAGACCTTCGGTTGCATTTGGCAGGCCAGCATTTGCGTTCGGTGCGCGCGCTCGTATCTGCGTGTCCCATCGGTGTGTGTGTGTGCGTGTGGGCGGAGAAGGGCGGAGGCACCGAAGCACCAGCGACCAGCTTTGAACAGTCACGATCTTTAATGGTATATGGCCGGAGGAAGGTACCCCAAAGGGGCCTGGCACACCACCAGGACGAGCAACAACGGTTTTTTTTGCGGTCCTCCCCGATGTCCGTTATTTCTAATCATTTCGTTGGCCTTCACATTCTTGGATGGGCAAGCGATCCGTTCGTTGGCCTCGTCCAACCATCCCAAGGCTGTGCTGTGCTGTGCTGTGTGACGCCGTCCCTGGCAGGTCGTGCCAGGTCGTGATGGCTGACCGATGACCAGAACCACCACCACCACAAGCAAGCAAGAAACCGTGGTAAGGGTTATCAGTTAGCGATTTTGCTTTCACCAATGTAGCGGCTTCGGCGCATCCCTTCAAACAGTGAGCTGCCAGACTTATCCAGACATCCAGGCCACTGCTTGCCAGATTTCTATCTGCCAACACACCCCTACACCCATCACCAGAAACATCTGCCACAACTTTGACCACTGCTTTCAGCTGCTGGGGGATGTAATTGGTATTTCGGGAGTTTGCTTTCCCACAGGCACTCAAGGAGGTACGGAGGAGCAGCATAGCAGATGCCCTCGGTAGAAGGAATGGCCACGATGTTTGCTACAACAACGGTAAGTAATGTCCAAACACCCCTGGCACAATGGCCGTGCGGAGCAGTTGATTCCGAAGTGGTCAGGTCACCTGATTGGCGACCCCGTTGTCCAAAGCAAACACCGAAGCCTTTTGATTCAACCAAAATGGCAATTTGAAGACACTTTTGCTGCATTAGCTGCACATTCACTCCGTATCTCTCTGTCTCTCTCTGTCTCTCTCTTGTAACGTCTCTCCGTCTCTAAAGCAATTCCATCTGCACTGGAATTTCAAACCAACCTTTGTGCTTTACTCAGAAACCTTTTCCAAATAAATGTCCCCAAAAATGGAAACATTGGAAAGTTCGCTCAAAACCTCGGCGCTCGGCACTCGACCACCCCCAAAGTGGGGTGTGTCTCCGTTGGTTCTGTCCGCTAATGCAGGGCCAATATCGATTGGTTAGAATGGGGAGTCCGTTCATTCTTGGACGGTCCACTGCGTTGCTCAGGGTAACCTGCATTGGCCAGCTGTGATTGCCAGAAGGTACCACGAAGTAACGTTACGTTGTTTCGGTCCATTTTCTTCTCTCTTCGCATCGCTTCCGAATCGAAGAAGCAACGTTTGAGATCCGTTACGGAAGCTATCATCTATCCGTGACGTATTGCTTAACCATTCTTTTTTTCAAATGGATCAAAAGGGATCGGTTTTAGCCGAAAACCAGCAACAGCAAAACCTTTCGCTTGAATCGGAATGAAAATGATTCAGCGGTAGCAAAGTGAAAAGTCCTTCGCCCGCCTTTTAAGTGGCGACACCGACGAGTGTACGCACCACCGATTGGCAGACGTTTCGGTTTCGGTCGACATTCCGCCGAGATTTCTGCGTCATTCAAAATGCATGAAATCGTGCAACCAAAACACGTTATCCTGTTACAGACTCGGCACGGCACGGCACGGTCGTGGGCCGAAAGGACGCTGGCTCCGGTGGGCATGGGTAGGTGGATCCGATCGGCGATGGCACATACACCCCGCCCGAGACACAATAATATGCTCGAATTTCTTGTGACGTACTTCCGGTGCCGGAAATTGGCCGTAATCAAATAATTTCGAGCTTCCGGCTCAAATACCACCACTCTGGACGTCGTGGCCGTCGTCATCATCATCGCCGTCGTCATTCACGGTGGCTTTTGGCCGGGGTTTGCTGGTTCGCCGCTTCGCATGAAGCTTAATAAAAAAGCAGTACGATAAGGGGCAGCATCGTGTTCCGTTGGTGCTGAGCAAGCATTTGGCATTTGAGCTCTGCTGCTGCTGCTGCTGCTGCTGCCATCCCCTGCTGTGAGGAAATGGGGGACAACCAACCACGATACGCACGCTTGCAGCGATTGATGATCAATTTTCGCACTAGAGCATCACCGGAGGCATATCAATGAACCAATTTCGCGGAAGTACTCTCAGCGCGAGAGTGGGAGAGACAAAGAGAGAGTGGGAGAGACAAAGAGACCGAGAGTGAGAGAGAGGGATGTCGAAAGTATGCAAAAGCGCCCAGCGTAATCAATGTCCAAACATGAAAAGGAAAACAACGGCGCCTGACAGTTCCGGCAACTTCGGATCCATGTCGCACTGTTACTTTGCGGTCTCCAGCCCCGGGGCACCAGCGTCCAGCAGGTCCACGAGTCAAGTGTCAAGTACGACGAACCGAATACCGAAAGGTCAAGTGCATTGAGCCTGAAGTCAGTGTGGCCAGGAAGCGGAAGGCCAGGATATTGGTTTTGAGATCAAGCATCAGGCTTTGAAGCGAGCAGCCGTAAAATTCTGCTCGCAATATAATAAAATGGCGTGTAGCTTTCATGGAGAAAATAAAAGAAAGTAACCTTCTTCAAGTAGCACGGTTCTCTCGTTCTGATGAAGACGCATTCAAAGATAATCGTCGTGATGTAACGTTTGATAATCCTCCGTAGCGCAATGTGTCCCTAGATAGAGGGATAAATAAATGGATCAACATTGACACCCAGACTCTGTGTATTTGGCATACCCGAAAACAAATACATACAAATGGTTGGGTGTAATCAAACTAATCAGCCACTTGTTTGTAGAATCTCATTCCATTCGTTGATTGATACAAACGACATCGATAGAAGATATCCAGCGACGGTGTTACCGAACACTAACCACTACGTGGTTCGTTAACCAACGGCTGGCTTCATTAAACAGCCGCGTGGATGGCCTTCCCCATGAATTTATCATTTGTTTTGGCCACGTCTAGACACCTCGGAAAGTTTTCGTCGTTACTTCATCTTGAAGATTAATACAAAGAGAGAGAGAGAGAAAGAGAGAGAGAGAGAGAGAGAGAGAGAGAGAGAGAGAGTGAACAAGAGAAAAAGAAAAAAAAACTGAAAGAAAGAGATCAAGAAAGAGACTAGCAGGCAGTCTGCATCGATCTATATGAATATTGTAATGATTTTGAGTGCTATAGTGCTCCGAGATTTCAAGATTGAATATATTAAAATTCAAAAGCATTGCTGGCCGGTACGACCTTCCCACGCCAATCCCGTTGTTCGACTCGCTTTGCCGCTTTGTTCTGTCCAACAATGGCCGTTTTTTGGTTTTGCTGCTTGTTCAGTTACTTCAAAACAAACAAAGAACTCTTGGTTTTTCTAACATCAATCGACTATGCTTTATTGGATTATCTTTTTGCTTCAGTGAGTTTACCGGTTTTATATATAAAACTCATTTCATGAAGCTGGCAGCACTTCGTTGCGCAGCATGATTAGCAGTTACTGCTGCAACCTTTACTGTTCCCACCGATGGACTGTTGTAATCGATTCGTCTTAATTTTTGCAATTTCCTTTTGAAGCAGAATTCTATTTGCCTTTGCTACCGGAGGTCATAGCAGCGAGCATAGTGACCGTGGTCGTGACCTCTTCTCTCCTTATCCATCCTTATGCTTTAGCTTGAGAGGAATCTATGAAGACGATGCGTCCTCCTTATCCGCTTTAGCTAACCAGCCATGACTGTTTAGTAAAAACAAATTATCTTCATGTCAAACGCCGAGCGGAGAAAGAAGAGTCCATGATGGCGCTTCGTAGCAACGAGCACCGCCAACCCCGGTTCTATCGCCGAACGCTCTCGGAGCAGCTGCGGCCTTCGACCATCGATAAGAAGCGGAACACATTATGGATCCGTCTTGTTGACAGGATGCCAGCCACATGTAACGGTTATTCGAATACATCGAATTTTACCGAAAGATAACGATGGCCTTGCTTTAAGCCGAACATCTGATATGCCCGCCGGCATCTTGGGCATTCAGCGTCTCGTTACAACAAGCACAACGGTTGGGCGGTTTGTGAAACTCTAATCTTAAATACAACTTCACAGCGCAAGAGTATTTAACAGTTCTACTTTGATGGATAGCGCCTTTTTTTTTTAGTTCAACAAAACTGTGGTCTCTATTGTTCCAGGGTTTACTGGAGACAATTGTATATGAATGTTTGTCTGAAGATCATTAGTTTCTGAAGACTAGATTAATGAGTACCGACGTGGAACTACCGAGACATCACCTCGCCTCGCACTAATACTGCATTTGCCCTCCCGAAATAAGACAACAAACACCAAATTCCAACCAACGAAGCGGCATACCATACGAACCGATAACCAGAAAGCCAGCTTCAACCGCCAGCTGCTCTGTTGATTGATTTGTCGTACGCATTAACCCCCGTCGAATTCTCAGCTGAACCGACGGACTGTGTTGTTTGCTTTCCATCTCGTTCTTCCCAACAAACCGTAATCGGCCAAACCGATAGACCCTCAACGCTATCGACACACGCGAGCTAGCACGCGGCATCGAACAATAACCTGCCGCTGTTGCTGCTGCTGCTGCTGCTGCTGGCGCTGACTGAAATGTTTGAAGTACGACTGGACGCGATCGCCACAAGAAGACAAACCGAAGAGCGAAGACCACCCCCCCCCCCCCCCCAGCACAGCGTCCGGGCGCACGACCAGCGCCAGCTGAGCAACGCGGTCGCTGCTGCTATGTTGCTCGATGTGTCGCGTGACAACTGCTCCGCTGTAGCATCGCAACGCACCCAGTTTCAAGCAAACCGTCGGCGTGTGCGGACGCTTCTTCGAGAGGTTGAGCGATCTCGAGCAGGCTGTTGGTGTGCCGGTGTCGGTGTCGGTGGCATTGTCGCGTCGTGATAGGGCAAACTTTGACCCTCGTGTGATTGTGCATTTGTGCTCGACCACCAAGTGTGCAGTGACCACAAGTGTTTGTGTTTGTCGCCAGTCAAGTGATTTACACACCGGAAAGAGGGTCGTACACACCCACAAACAGCCCGATTTACTGGCATCGTTTACTGGTGGAGGCGCCTAGCATCGTGTAAATCGCAGAGCTGAGTGTAACCATCGCGGTAAACGGTACATTACTGCATGGTGGTGGTGCAAATATTCCGCTTCCGTTTCACACCAGCACGTGTGCGTTTAGTAAAGGGCAGCTGAAGAGCTACATTCCGCAAGCCATTCCACCAAACCCCTACCATCACAGGGGTCAGTGTGCGCCTCAAACCGGTGGAACCACGCGACGCGAAGTGTAAGTGTATTTCTTTTTTTGTTTTATAAGCTTCTGGTAAACGAAAAAGTCAGTGATAGGCGCAGGCGGTGTTTTGTGATTGCGGCTTAAGACGGCGGCCCATCACATCTCGGCTCCATCCGTGCATCTCGTGCAGGAAATGGTGTGACTTCCGTGTACGTAAGTTTTATGGTGCAGATCTAAGCTAGCCATCACCAGGAATCCCTTGACGTCGAGTTTTCTGTCGTTTTGTGGATAATGCTAATGTGATGTGAATTCTTTCTCATCATTTTCGCTTGGCTAACGTGCGTGCTAACCGAGAAGCTAAAGCAAGCTTTGGCTATATGATGTGATAAGTTTATTTTTTTGCCTTCCCTTCGTAACAGTAACAGTGTGTTTTTGATCACAACCGGGAGCGCTTGCTCTGGAGAAGAATGATGAAGTGATACTGTGTTGTGTGTGTTTGTGTGTGTATGTGGTGCCCAGTGGTTAATGCGAGCAGATGCGGGGTACAGCCCAGACGCACAGCCAAGTGAACTTTGTTTACGGATCGCATGGATGGACTGCCATGCCATCCGCCCCTATCTGTCTCTAACGTGGGACCAACGTGAATCCAGTTGTGCACAAACCCCGCGTTAACGGTACAGGACGCTATCGCATAATCAGGCCGTCAGCGCAACTGCTGGTCCTGCTGCTGCTGCTGCTGCTGCTGCTGCTGTGGAAGGTATGCCATCAAACGTAATTCTGCACAAAAATCCTCCCTCGTAATCCTCTTCCTCTTGTACGGGATCCTCCCGTTCGTACCAATCTGCGCCCAACCTTTGGCGCACAAGACAAGAGGCCTTCGAGCCGGAATGAACTTATCTGACTGCGAAAGAAGCTACTAAATTAACCGGCCGACTCATTAGGGAACTTTCGGTCATTATCTTATAGGCGAACCCATATTTTATCGAAATAACCGGGCGCACGCCCGAGACAACATCATGATAAGGATGATTATGAGAAAATCCACGCCCACCCCCCACGTGTGCCATAGGTGACAGCTTTCGGTACACACAAATGGTATTGGATTTCCTGTTCGTTTCATCTTGGCGCTGCCGAGGCGCTGGACTCGTTCGCTATCCTTTTCCATAATCCAGCACACAATTCGTTGATTAGAGGTGATTATGTAAATAAATTAACTTTCGACAGAACCGCTTCAGCAGCTGAGCGATGGTTGATATTAATTTGATATTTCAGCTGCGCCGTTCAAATCACATCGAGCAAGAGCGTCGAGCGTCGGTGAACAAAAGTCACGAACAAAAAGGATCGTTATTCGCTTTAAGCAAAGCACGCGGTTCCAGTTCAGCGTTTGCTGCAGTTGAAACAACAGTAGGCTTTGGCAGAATTTGGCCCTGGACTTGGTTATTTATGATTTTAATTTACATCGTCCACTGCTACCGTCGGGTACTGTCTATTAAGTGTTTACCACCCTGCAGAGCCGGATTATGCTAACAGCGACAACACGTTGCAGTGGTGCCGCCTGCCGCTGCTTGATAGTAGTTGTTGATCCTTACTTCCAGTTAATGAGTTTCCAGCGCAGGTAGAACGCATTGTTTAGCCAGCAGCAGCGGCCTACCATCAACCCTGCACCCCGGTACTTTGCAGTTTTCACCAAGCCTAATCTTTTATGAGTCTTTCTTACGGGATGTTTTTCCCCGATTCTCGGTGGGCGGTCGGTGGCCTAGCCTTGTTTGTATAATGTACCTTTATACTGCAGAGCGATAAATATCCAACCAGATTAGTGGCCGTTCGGCCCCCCGTTCCCTTCGACTTAGACGCATTAGCAATCTTATTCCGGTGTTATTTTGATGCTGTTACGACGGTTCTCTGTCGTTGAGAGCATTAAATTGATTACTTTCTCTCTACAAAATTAAACGCAGTTCGTCGTAATCACATGTTACTGCAAGATCATTGCCACCATTGCTGGTAACGGTATTGGTAACGGAGTAGAAAAAGACGTACGTGTTTGGCAACGTGCGCAAAGATGTGATTCGAGAAAGGGATGATTCCTTCCTTTAGCAAGTGCCCCGGCCGGCATACCTGAATATCGATGTCACGCTTCGCTGTTATGATCGCATACTTCCTTTTTTTCTACGTACATCACGTTGGTCCTTCATACCTGGAAAAGGTGCCATCCGTTCCTTTATGGCACCATTAATTCCTTGCGACCCGGTCCGGTTCGGTCGCCGCGGTTCGAGTGTCTTAATCGCGTGAACCTTTTTCTGCGTACGGTTTGCCTTCTTCGGTGAATCATCTTTCGTAACGTTATTTGCGAATTTGTTCACACCATTATTGTCCAAATGCCATTAACAAATTGTACACCTTTGGCTCGTCTTCCCCCGGACGACCGACCCACCATCGTAAGTCGGTTTCATTTTCCACCTTAATGTGGGCACGCACGTGTGCTAAACACGTGGATGATTTCTCTCTTACCCTCTCTCGCTCGATGGACGGGCACGTTTGATTCCATTATGTTTACCTCAATTAACATAATCGATCAGCTGCTATAAAAAGGGGGGAGATGTCGTGTTTTTGTTGTTGTTGCGCATAGCCTGCAACTAACAAAACACTTCGGTAGCCAAGTGGTTCGATGACAAAATTAACTTTCATTCGAAGCGGCTCCTTCCCTTGGTGCCGCGACGGTACTAAACTTTTAATCAAATTCTTCCATACCGACACACACTTCTAGCGGCTTTAGCATCAGCATCATTAAACTTTCATTAGCATAAAGATCCTTCAAGCCCTTTCGCTCCTTAATCCCACTGCACGTGGAAACCGAAAAACCGAACACAGTTTTAGCGAATACCAAGTATTGGAATAATTATCAATCCTCGGTCTCCGCTACCCCATAAACCATCAAAGGCCAAACAGCTTTTGCAAAACGAGTAGGAGGGGGAGAGGGGATCGAAAAGAAATCCCATTAATTTATCGAACGTCACCCAGTGGTGAATTGTTCGGAGAAATCGAAACACTGATGACACTTGGTAACGTCCCACGCGCTTCACGCTTCGTGCAAGACGCTGCTGGTTTTGCTGTCGTTTTTCATTACCCCCAGCAGCAGCATTTGATCCCTTTGGTCGGGGGTGAGTATGTGTTAACCACACCTAATTTCTAAATTCCCACGCAACGACCTGCCTCGGTGTAGACAGTCTTTCAGACTGTCAACAAACAGTTCATACTTATTTTTATCGTAAGATGCACGATGTCAAAAGTTTACACAATTAGATTTCGCGGAACCTTGGCGTCTGGGAATTTACAATAACCGGAATAATTCCGGAAATCCATTATGCGCCTTGATGGTGTTCTCTTACGACATTAATGATCAATCATTAGGCGGCTTTATATTATCATAGCAAAATAATTGGCTTGCTAATAATTCTTTGAATGTGATTACAGTATTTTCGGAAACCCCCTGACTGACAGCTCCTAGAAATGTTATTCTAGAACTGTATCGGGATTTTCTTTGGTAACTGATGTATGTTTGCGATACGAACTTTTTTGGCGATTTAATGCAGAAGTACAAGAAGATTATTAAAGCCACATCCTTGGCTTCCGCGTAGTTATTCCCACAGCTACGGCTGATGTATTGTGCATATGCGTTGCTATGGTTGTTGATTCTATCGTTGCTGTTCATTCAGAATTTCCGCCATAAGCGTCTATGATTCTTTTCAAGCACAATCGACGCCATCTAAAGTGCCCAACGTCAAAATGTTGTAAAAATAAGTTCCTCCTGCGGCTCGATCACGCACCCAGCCCGAATTCCAGGCACTTTCATGTCCCAGTGAGCCAATGAATAGGCCTAGCATGGTACACAAGCTACGATTGAAGTACCGATCTGGCTGTAGCACTGTGACTGTGTATCAGACCGATGCCATCGATAACGAGAAGATATGGAAGCAATGAGACCCACAATAAACGTATTTTATGCGACATTCTGTATTTGAATGTTGTGCTTGCCACATCTTTAGCATTAAAATTGTGAGTTACCATTGCCTTCCGTTTGAACCCTCGCCAAACATACGAGCAACCGCAAATGGAGTGCTGACCGAAAAAGTCTCCTTCCAAACTGACCGTCAGTGTATTGACACACAAAAAAACAGACCCAATTGTGCTAAGCGTGCATTGGCAAAAACATTTCCATCGAATCTTTATGTTAATAAGGTCGAAAACAACGCTGCACACGCGTTACTCCGTACGCAAACAACATTTTCATGGTGTATGCTCAAATGAACAAAAAAATAAACCAAGTAAAGCCTTGCTGGGTTGCTGGTGAATTGAAAATAATGGAAACATAAACCCACGCCCCAAACCCAAACCGTGTACGTTACATTTTCTCACTCTCCTTCGTTTTTTTTTGTGTGTGCGATTTTTTAAGTAAAACTTAAATAATTCATTCTCCTTTCCATGATGAGCGGATTCCACATTTCTTTATACACACTTTTACTGTTTACACCTACCACACTGCCACTGCCACTGCGTTGTTTCGGTAAACGGTAACGGGGACCAAGCAAACGGCAGAACGGCGACGTCATTTGTAAACACAGGATACGCCCCACGAAGTGTTCCAGTGGTTGGATTGAGTGTTCCACAACAAAACCAGCTGCTGTTCCGAGAAACCCTCAACTGGCTTGACAATACGCCCTAACGGTTTATTAGGAAAAGTTAAATGAAGTTCTTGTGAACCTAATCCCCGATACGATTATATCATTGATAATTGAGTACCAGTGATGCCATTATGCATCGCTTCAGCTGGTGCAAGCCATCTATAGCCTTTCAGTGCCAGCTTCCAGTAATTCAGTTGCAGTTCAAATTTCAAGTGAAAGTAGAGAGTCCTCCTCCTCCACCAGCCTGCAAACGACCATTTCATCCGTCGTCGTAGTAATGCTCACGATGCTTTCGATGCTGCTTCGACAACTTTCGGGGTACCGTTTATGTGGGTGTGCAGCATATAATCCAATGTGTATCGCCGGATAAAACACCATTACACCCGCCGTACGCCGTACGCTCCGTAGTACACCCGTTGAAGGATGCGATATTATCCTGGCTATAGCCAGAAAATCCTAAATGGGCAATTCAAAACATGTGCTTCCATCGTGCGAGGCTGAGGCTGTGGACCTGTGCGCCTGTAGTGTAGTTCGTAGCTTCGCTAGCTCGTTACTGGACGACCCATAACCGACCGGCAGCCAGCCTGGTCGGTTGATCGGCTTACTAAAAGGCTGTCCTGAAGGGATCTGCGCCTGTGAAACAGTTTTGTTTGTTGCTTTAAACTTCGCTTCGTTCGCCGTTTACACAAACCCCGCGGCACGCCGGTGACGGTGACGTAGATTCGTGCGATCGTACACCATCATGGTCGATAGACTCCAAACAACCCAACCCGTTATCAGTGCCGCCCGACCGGTAGCACAGAGCCGGAGTTCACAATTTACTACGACGCCCGCTACTCGCTTTTCCGCACAATTGAAGCCGCTGCCGGCCTAATGCGGACTTGGTGTGTGTGATCGGGACCCATCGAGAGGCCCATCGTGAGGGAAGGTTGTTTTCCGAGATTTCGTTCCGAAAAACCGGCGCCAAACTAGCCCCCAAAGTGTACCCAATTTCCGTTGATCACACCGGCCCCAAAAACCCGTCCCGTTCAGCCCGTTGGTGGCGGTAAACGAAATAGATAGCAGCGCAAAGATCCACCAACCAGCCAGCCAGCCAGGTACTGGTGGTGATGGTACCTGATCTTTGTTTTCTCGTATGCGCACACCCACTCGTCTCACGGGATCCGCTCCGTTTGCACACGAGATTGCACACACTTCAGACGCGTTCTCGCAGCAGCCCACGGTCACGGCCACGGCCAGGCATCTTCGGGCCGGTAGCCATCAACAAGCAGCACCGGTATTGTGTCTTCGGTCCATTGGAGTTTGGGACGTTCTTTCTGCCGTTTGGCTTAAGCTTCCACATGCTCGTTTCGGTGCTCTAGCGAAGGCAGAGAGAGGTATTGGAGATGGGAGGCTATGGCTACGCAATGGAAATAATTCGATTTGAAGTAGGGAAACAGCGCTGGAAACGCTGGAAAGATTCAATCAAACGAATGATTGGCAGCCATTTTTATTTCGCCTCTTCAACATAAGCGCACCTGCTGCTGCTGCCGATGGCGCTCGATGTGGACCTCGAAGAAAGTTCCCCAAAAAAAAAAGATAACTCCAAAGCAGAGCTGTTGTTCTGAGCTGAGCTTCGATTTTCCGGAAGAACGGCACACAGAAAAAGATGAAGTCATTAATGTCATCGCGCCAAACAAACATCCCACACGCAGCGCGGACATTGTGTTCATTGTGTGGAATGATGGAAGTTCGCGTTAGTTTGTCAATCAATAAGCGAATCAATGGACGGCGGCGGCAGCGGCGCGTACACGGGGCGGTGTCTTATTTTTAGATACTCCGGAAAGATTCGCCGCTCGGATGTTAGTATTGGAGATGCCGATGGCGAATGTGTTCCAGCCCGCGGGGCTATTGTGTTTTATCTTCCCACTGGAATGCCACACTAATGCCGGGTCTAGAGAAAGTTACCGCCGATAATGAGGAAAGAAAGATAACCAAATTGATCGGCGAGCGTACCGGCGAGACGAATGGCGCGACAGCTTAGAGACGACGATGCGCGCTGTTATGTGCGTGCCCATAGAGCGCAGTATTCGGTGTGAAGCTCATCAGTGAAGAGAGATACCATCTTCGTCATCATTTCTCGCGGTCTACAAGGATGATTGGCTGGCTGATTGACTGACTGGCTGTCTTAACAAACATCTTTCTATTTGTCCCGCGGACCGCGGAGGCGAAATAACTTTCCGGTCTGTTTTCCGGCGAAACTTTCGCAGCTTCCTGGCGGAAGGATGTTTATGTTTCCACGCTGCACCACGCTGCTATCTCGCGCGGGATCCTGCCGGAAATGCCAAAAAAGTCAAAGACACGGTGGTGCCGCCTGGGACAGGGTTTTTCGTGGCACGACACGCGAGGTGCTCGCGTCCATTTTTCGCGCTCTCGCTACTCACGATTAGAGCCAATGTTGCGAGAAGAAGGAGCAGAAAGGCACAAAACCCGGTAACCTGCTTAGCCTAATTCTCCTGTCCATCCATCCAGCAGCGTTCGGCCCCCGGACTGACCGTGGTACAAAGTGGTGCGGTTTGACAGCAAACCAACCACCCCCCCCCCCCTCCCCGGCGGGGGTAGATCACGCTTCACCAACACATCAAAGCCACCCCAGTAAAGCCTCAGCCACCCGGAAAGTTAATTACATCAAGAAAAAGTGTTTTCTTGCACCGGCTACCTCTCCTCACCACAACAAACCGCTCCATCCCCCCTCCCGGTGGAAAGATTCACCTCGTCCGGTGCGATGATTGGATATGGTTCGGTGAAGATTTTTTGGAGAAGTTATAATTGAATTTTCGAGGTCTCTACCCCGTTGGTGGACACTGTGGCAGCAACAGCACCATCACCATCACCATCAGTATAGCCATCATGCAAACACCAAAAGTTTGCGTCGCCTACTAGTGAGCCTCCGAATAGCGGATACGATGCGAACACGTACCGCGAGACAAAACCCCCTGAGAGCGAGAGAGAGAGAGTGGTCCAAGCAATCCGCAACTCGATCTTGGTCGCTTCATCACGCTGCTTCCCTCACACGATCGAAGGGAAATATAAGGTTAACCAATGAATTACTTAATTATCGGTCCCCGTTGCCCGATAGTAAACCCCCACCCCTCTGGGAGAGTGAGTCCCAGACAAACGCTTGCTTGTTTGCTTTTCATCGCTCCGTCGATGCTAATGTTTTCCGAACGGCACCCGGAACGAAGCGGCTGCGACCACCGAACATATTGGTGTCGCCGCAGGAAGATAAAAGGTCGGGGACGCCACACTATAAGGAGAGACCCGAGGTGCAGGATGTTGTCATTAGTGTGTGCAAAGGAGCAATAGGGCGGTGGCCACTGGCGACAACCACCGCGTCTAGCGACAAATCATTTCCTCATGGCGTCCGCACTGTTCACTGTTCCCCCCTGCTACTAATTGACAGCGATCAAGCGTCCGGTCCGTTGGTCGGATCATGAGGAGGAGGAGGAGCAGGAGGTCACTTGCGTGGTCTTTGTCTGCTAGCGCCCGACAGGAAAACTGCCGCCGGAGTGAACGGTGCGACATTTTATAGCGAACGATTTCAATTTCAGATTTCCACGCCAGGCCAGCAACCATACGCGGGCCCGGTTCCCGAATTAATTACACAACTTTACACACTACAGCGTCCTGTAACCCCGGCCCCCCACCCCGGTATTGGTGACAGGTTATTGATATTGAGTCGGGACCGCACAGTGTTTACGTGCGATACGCCATTGGGGGTCTTAAGCGAGTAGGATGTGAAGTATTGGGTCTTATTATCCCAGCGCATAAACCTTGATCCAGGACAAATACGGTGGTCTGCTGCAAGCCTGTTCTGTCAAACCCTTCTATCATCATCTGACCCCCCCCCTCCTCCGCCTCTTCTCCTCCCTTCTTGGCCAAAACCCCCCCGGGGGGTTTACAACACGCTTTGTACGCTCCGTTCTTTCCCCATTTCAAGTTGCGTTTAATGAGATGCGATCGGGTTAAGATGGATTCCGTGTAGTTCACGTCCCGCCCCCGGAACCGGGGTTTAGCCGAGTCGAGCTTTAGCTAAACTAATTTGTCAACCCAAAGCCGGCCTCCCGGGGAGGAGGGAGAAAATTAGAATTCCAATTTACTTGTCAAAAGTGCTGCGGGATGAAAAATGCTAGGCTGCTAGGTACTCTCGATCAAGGACACTCATTCTGGGCTTTGTTTTAGGCCTTTTCGTGCGCTGTACGTGTCCGATATCTCGACGCCCGCGTACGAAAGAAGGAAATGAAATTGACCGAACCCTGCCGTCTCCTGCCATTATTCCTTCCATTGTTTTGGTCTCATTGCTCTCCATATATATAACGCCTTGCGGTCGTCCAGTATACGGTGGACCGGATGTGTACAGTCTTCTTGTACCGCTAACGATGCGGTCCATGCGAACGAATCGAGAGAACACGGGAACACGTGTATTTTTAATCAACGGCTTTCGACGGAATGAACTTACTTACGCTGTCGTATCCACTGGGTCTGTGATAGAAGGAGGTTCCGGCGCGCTGCTGGGTTGCGTGGTACGTTCGTGCTGCGTTGCGTACCATTCCGAGAAGCTCGTAAGCTCGATGGAACCGGCTTGGAGTCACGTACGGTGTCTATCTCCACTCGCGGCACACCATTGGTGGTTGGCGGTAAATGTGTGTATTTGCTTCCATGTCATCAGTCCGATTTTCTTTCTATTTTCCTAGTCCCAGCAGCCTCCCTTCCCAGAGGATGCCGCTCTCGGTGATTAAAGTAAAAGCTGTCTGAGCAAATCTCATTAGCGGTACCAGCGATAGCGTCACCATTCGCCTTTGTGTAGAGCTGCATAGCGTCAGACATTCGAGATAGGGATTAAATGTTCATTAATTAACCTTAAAGCCACTTTGTGTGTGTGTGGAAATTATTTGAAAGCTATCGGCCAGGATGCGTCGTACACAAACCGAACCGGTGGCCAAATAATTTATTCCAAAACGGGGAAAAACCGGCCAGTGAGTGTTCATTTCACACAGCCCCCCGCCCTCTACCTGCCAGGACATAGCAGCAGCACCGGCAGGATAATTGAAAACCCGTGCCATGTCCGTTCGGTGTAACAAACGATAATGACGCGGCAATTAAGAATTCCGAGCTGCATGCAACCGAGCTATAAATTCCGCACAGGACGCCTGTCTGCACCGCCCGAAAGATAGCCCCTTTAAAGTCCGATTGAACGAACGCAACGAATGCTGGCCGCCGGTGGATCAACCGGCGGATTCGAAATTGGTGTCCATTTGCCCAAGTCGCACTATCTCCGGTATGTCATTCGCGCGCGCGTCCCCAAAAACCGCGCCCACTACCGTTTGTGGTTACAATTTATGGTCAATTCGGGTGCCATGGTACGGCCAAAATGGCGAATGCGTTGCGCCTGAAAGCCTCGCCATGAGCAAGCAAACAAAGGCTCCTGGGATGTGGTTAGGATGGGTGCAAATTCGAGCGGAGTATTTTCGACAAATGGCCCCGAACCGGTTACAAGAAACGGAACGAATCATGAGGACACGAAATTCCGCCGCTCCGCCTTTACTTACTGCCAACGCGATGATTATGCTGTTTTTTTTAAATTCAAATCTCTCAAAAAGCCCTCAAATTATTTCAAGCACAACAGCTGAGCCAAAACACTGCCGACACCTGCTTGCCATTCACGGCCTGGGAGGGGGGGAGGGCGCGAATCTTCTCCATCGGGACGTTAAACTTTCCCGCCGCGTTTAACTCGCGGCTCTAAACTGTTTGCCAACAACTTCTTTACAACACTTGGCTTTCATCTTTCAGTGGAATATTTCACTTTTTCCCAGCACGAACTCGCGCTCCGGCCTCAAAGTGTTGAGCAAAAACCATACTAATTCGAAAAACTTTAACTCCGAAAACAACGCCCTGTCATGGTGGATTCCATTTGCTCATCCTGCCTTGCCCCAGGCAAATAAGAAGTAAGAAAAGCGCTCCGGCTCGGCGCTTTAACCTCTTGCCTCAAACACAGCCGAGTACAATCACCACCACCCTCCCGTGGAGGCCCGTGGCATCTCGTAACAGCGTGTCAGAAAGGTCGGTCGGAAAGTTGGCGTGCCGAAAAGGAAGGAAGCCAGCCAACGCGTCACGCCGCGTTCCCAAAATCCAACGGAACTCCAACGGTCCACTAAAATCTGACAGGGCATCTCGGCTGGAGTCGCTGAACATCCGTTGGTCAATCGTGGCAAAAACATACTTTATGCGCCAGCACTGGAGCAGCAGTAGGTCGACGTGTGCCTACCCTGGAAGCCCCGCCGTAAATGCCCGCAAACCTTCTCTCCTCGATGCTTGAGCATTGTGTTCGCATCGCACATGCTTGATAGAAACATAATTATACTCGTCCTTTCTCTCTCTATCTGTCTGTAGCTGTAGCGCTGCAGAACACGCGGACAGTAGAAGTATAGCGACCCCGCGGGAACGAGGATAGAAAAATGATCCAATCATGCACGATGACATTTACCTTCTAGCATTCTTCCGGCGCGGTGAAGGGGTGCCCAAATATATCAAAGTAGGTGAGAGAGAGAGCATGGCATGGAATGACAGTTGATGGTGTGCTCTCTCGGTTGCTCCAGAGGTTACCCAGCGGGCAGCCTCCCCTCTCGGGTGGGGAAATCGGTGAACACTATGCAACATCATAGTTCCATCCTATTTTGGCTCGAGGCGAATTTTCTTTCCTTTCTCGCTCTTCGCGCCTCTCTTAGTGCTGCCCTCTTTTCGCTCAGGACGAATTTTTTTTCCCGTCTCGTTTTTCACCGATCCTGCGAGGATCATCCGTGTAAACACGAGCGGTGCTGAACACGAATGCATCTGTATGCGATCGAGTTTGAGGCGCGATGAAAAGTTCCCCGGGATGATGAAAATGAATAGCATGTTTTTGATTGAAAAATACATAAAACAGCGCTCAAAGCATTTTCAAAAAGCGTTTTAAATGAAAGATAATATGTAACATACCATTTCATTCGATTTACAGCACTTTTTTGTGCAATGTTTAGCATTTTTGGCTGTGATCAGCTATCAAGGAACTTTTCAGGTAACCTCAGCCTAAGCACTTGCGAGAAAGGGACGGCAAGAGTTCGCTTTCTCAGATCTAAGGATCATGAGGTTCGCGGAATAGTCTCTCCGAGAAACGAAACTGTACTTTTTTTAACCACAATTTTTTTCATTAATAATACCTAAAACATTGTCCAAAACATTTTTAAAAACCTTATTAAATTCAAAACAACATACAACATTGCATTTCGTTGCATTTCCAACACTTTTTTAAGCAATGTTGAACAATTTTAAGTGTGATGTGATTCCAACGAACTTTCGAGACATCCCGATCCGAAGGAGGTGAAAGAAAAGGAGGAAGAGAAATCTGTCAAACAGTTCTGTTCAGTGTTCAAGGTGATCGGAGCGTGCTGATCGTGCTCGCGCGTAAGTATCAAAAAAATATGCTTATTTTTCCCACATTTTGTGGGTTTTCTTCTCGTTTCAGACTATTAAACACCCACAGCAACGACAACTCTATGATCCTGTATGATCCGGTAAGTATTTCAAGCGATATTTGTATGATCATTCTGATCGTCTGATGCGTAATACTTCTCTTCCAGAAATCTCCTGTACGTGCATCTTCGGGGCAGCGGAATAGTTTTGCGGTAAGTAAAAAGTGCTTGTGAGCAGTGATAACAATGATTTATGTGTTATAAAAGTGAATAATATCCTTTTTGTGTGTTTCCAGATACCTCCGCATCGCGAGCTGAGAGCCACGATCGAGCCACGAAGAGCGATCGAATGTCCTGCTCGGCCACCAACGAAGGAAGGATTGAGGGAGTTGGGTAAGTTTAGTGTTATGATTTGTGAATGTATATTATTAAAAGTGTCAATAAAAATTATTAAAGTGAAATTTAATCTGCTATGTTTAATGCAGGCATCCGAAATGGGTTGAGGGGTGCAGGGGACGGGGGGAGGGGTAGGAGGAACCTATGAAGGGGGTGAGGGAGGGATGAACCTAGGGGGTACGATCACACGCACACCATTACGACGCGTATGGCACCAATACAGGCACAGATACGCTCGAGGTTCATTTTCAACTGGATCCCGTACTGAAGATTTTTCGCCATCCAGTTACGGCCCTTTGGCGATCCAGTTAAATTTTGTATGGGATCCAGGCGTAGCGTGACAACTTCTTGCAACATGGTTCATTTTCTGCCGACTGGGTAGCTGCTGCTCCAGCTGCTGCTGCCTCGTTGGTCGAGACCTCGAATCTTGAGCCGGACTATCGGATACGCGGATTGAGCAGAGTGTGGGTCCACCTGCTGTGGACCGCTTAACCGGCTAGACCGGTATTCAACGATGGTGAAACGACCGAATCGCGAACGCTGAGCACGGCCGCCTGCTAGGATGAGTTCACATGTCAGTCGGTCACGGCACTCACCGCCGTGGCGTTTTGAAAGAAGGCCTCCTTCGATCATCTGCTATTAATAACACTCTACGCAGCATCCCACACTAGAAGCCGTGAGGTATAAGTTTTACTAATCATATCCGAAGCGGAAATGTCCAGCTGTCCAGACTCATTACATCGTGGGGAGTTTTTTTTGTTTTTGCTTGCCCAAAGCCCTTCGCTACCTCGATATGGATAACAGTTTAGAAAAAAATAAATAAACGGGGGACAGCTTGGCACTTGTGTTTTGAGTTTCTTTGAGATCATCGAGCCACTTAACGATCATCTCTTAACTTTCCCGGAGCTCATCTCACTTTGAAGTCCAAGTATTTCAATATCACTCAAACAGCAAAGTGACCCCTTTTTTTACCGGTGGCCCCTCTGTAAAGTGGCGATCAAATAGATCATCCTCGGAAGAGTACGGTTCTCCAATACCGCATCGCACGTGCACGGGAAGAGGCCAACTCTTCCCTATTACACACTAGAGAGCACCAATTCAAGTCTTTAAGGTATCAAATACGATGATATTAAAAAAAAAAGGTTCACATTTGCTGCCACAAGTGGGCCTCAAGTGTTATAGGTTCAAGAGGGGGAACGGCACTGGCAAGGCACTGTAAGGACACAGCGACACAGGAGTAATATACGTAATATACGCGTGTTGGTTGGTTGATTAAATTCTTAAATAAAATAGAACATCCTCTATGAAGCTGAAAGCGCAATTACATTATGCTTAACTGATCGACCGAGCGGCCGTATGGCCGCTCTCCAACGATATAACCCACTAGTATCCTAGCGAAAGTGTCGTCGCGCAACCCACACAATTTGTTTGAAGATGGCGGCCCAGCTACTGCGAACCGCTTCATGCTTGACAACAAATTGAAATCCACGCAATCCACGAGAATGCCCTATCACGCCTCCACTGTGAACGCACCATAATACGAGACACTTTAGTTCCCATCATTGTATGGACGGGAGTGACTAAGGAAAATGGAGATAAAAATGGTGAAACAGAAAGAGAGACAGAGAGAGAGAGCATAGCAGTGGTGGCAATTCGTTTTAGTTCCGCCTGAATTCCTTCAAAAACCAGTTTCACTTTTGACGTTATCGTTCGATCACCTACAACTTTACACACGCGCAGGGTACGAACACCCAATCAACGAGAACCGTTCAAGGAAACGGTGGCCCTTGCCGTATAGTCGCTGCATAAATAATTCACAGCCACTACTATCGTGGCCATGGGGGGTAGACAGCGAGAAGAATCCGCCATACGACGAAGATGGAAAGATGGTAGCGTCTTTCCGAAAAAAATAAAACTCGTCAGATAGATAAAAAAAAATAGACCATCACAGATAGATAATTCAATTCTCACAACGAAACGAAAAGGCTTAACTGTGGACTCGAGGGAAAAGGGTGTGCGGCATTCGTGCCGTTCGTGTGCCACTGGGTCAGCGCGAAGACGGCAATGACGACGATCTGCTTATCTATGGCACGACGAGTGGTCCGAAGCATAATTTGAATACTTTACTTTCTTTCTTTCTACCATCTCAGTCCAGTAGCGATAGTAGATCACGAGATGGATGAGGAATGCAACGCACTCTCGCCTTCCTGAGTTCGCCGCCGACGAGTTCCATTTGGCCGTATCACCGGTAAACATTTGCCTTGAGTTTGGGCACGGACCCCCCCCCCCCCCCCCCCGGGCAACGGCAGCATAAGTTTAATCGTTCATTAATACGCTCAATGACCCGATCCCCCGCCGGTGGATGTGATGTTTGGCAATCAAATAAATGTGATTTGCGCTCGTTCGCAATCCGGAAATATCTGCGTCCGGAAATAATGTTAGCAATGCGGGGCATAAACATTCGGAGCAACGGAGAGGGTAACGCACACTTTCCGCCGCCTTATGTTCAAAGGCATAATGAGAAACGATTGACAGTTTGCGGGCGGGCAGAATGATAGATGGTCGCTAGCAGAATGATTAACTTGCCACTTCGGTTGATCAGCTTTCGATTGCCAGACCTCACTCCGCCTGTAACGGCCTGTGGTGGCCTGACGACGGTGACAAATCCATGGCAATCACGCCTCCATTCGTCAATAGACTGAAGCGAGGCTCTTCTGACTTTCTCGATTCGAAATAATAGCCAGCAATGAAGCCGTTGCCACTTAGCCAAACCAACAGCAACAGATTGAAGACTGAGCTAATGAAAGTGGTTCGCGTTCCGTTCCAGCCATCATTCCCAAACCCGGCATCCGGTCGATTATAAGGAAAAGGGCTTTGTACTAAATGCTAATGCTGAGTTATTGCTTAACCGAGGCGCTCGCTCGCAGTCGCGCGTTGATAGTTATTTGCGAGAACCATTCAACCTTGGGATTGTAATTTCTCGACGCTCGTTCTACTTGCTGCAGCTCAAAGTTCATCATCCTGCGTCACGTTTCACCTGTGTACCAGAAACATTATTGCGCGAACTCGATACACACATTTGTCACAAAGTAATCAATCTGTTCGATCACCTGAACATGGTCCGCCACCTCTTGACGGTAACTAGAGAAATGTTGTAGAGTTAAGGGGGGGCTTCGGTTATTTCTGGTCAAAAAAGGGCTTATTTTTGACGATTTATTGTGCTGAAACCATTCAACTTTATTTTTTCAAAAGAATGTCATATTAAACTACAACTTTTCAAGAACATTTGGTTTTATTTTGGGGAAGATTTGATCAAAACTACGTTCATGGCATCCAATCGAGAAAGGCAATTTTGCAAAAATGTACTTTTTGCGGTGCCCATCGTAGCTACGTGCTGGGTCATCTGAAACATACAAATGGGTATTCTTTTGATAGATTATAAGTTTATCCAGGTAGCCCCGTTGAGTTTTTTTTTAATTTCCTATTTTTCGATTTTTGGCAGATTTTTAAATTTGAAAAAGTGTTACTTTTTTCGATGTTGCCTCAAAAAACGAGTTTTATATAATTAAAAGAATTATCAAAAAAAAAGTATCAACAATTTTAACAAAATCTCGACGGGGCTACCTGGCAAATAGTGTACAGATTATGTGTTCAAAATTTCAAATCGATCGGTCCAGTAGTTTTTATGCTACGATGGGCACCGACTTTGAATATGTAGGTTTTGGGAAACGCAATTCAAAAATGCGAGATGCAGTGAGCCTTGTATGAAACTCTGTTTTTCAAAAATCCATATCTTTGTCAGTTTTGCTTCGATTGATCCCAAAACTTTACACAATACTCTTGGAATTATAAACACTCGTAAAAAATTATAAAATGTAAATGCGAAGAATTAAAATAAAATACCGAAGCCCCCCCTTAAGTAAGTGATGGAGATTCCCCGGTTCGGTCGCTTCCGACTGTGTTAATTTTGTGCCAGCTTCGGATACAGTTCTATGTTCAGCTGTGCGTTCAGCTGTGTGCCGGAGTAAAATGGAATGCGATACTCGTTAAGCGAACTGAAGCACCACCATCGCCAGCAGCATGCGCGAGACTTCTTTGGTCCGCGGGTCCGCGAAATGGGTCCCGTATATTATGTTTACCATTCTGTTGTCCTCTGGTCCCCTGAACCTTTTCTCTGTGTAATCGATGACTATTGTTAAGAAGAATCCCCCACCAGCACGCCCCTCTCTTCCACTCATAGAATTAGTTATTTTATTGTATGTTTTCTTCTTCTACCCGATACCTACTTTTCACTCACCGGCCAAGTCGAACGCGTCCCGTGCGGAACAAGGGTTGTTGTTTGTTTACTTCGCCCCGCGCAATGATTTGTCCTTCAATAAAGCAGTATTTCTAGAGCATCTTATGGCATCGTTGAAATACATCACGCCAGATAGAAGCCAAGACATTACCATTCGCCGACAGTTTGAGAAAAGCTTTCTCAAACCCTCCATCCCGTCGTCTTTGGCATTATTTTTGTCATTAATCAACTTTCATCCTCCCGACCATTCGATTCGCACGAGCTGTAAACAGTATATAAATGTCTCCTGCTAGATAACTCCTGGAACGATCGGGACATTGCGATAGGTCCGTGCAGATTCCTCGTTTTTTATGAGAAGGTAGTCATTTTGCAGCTCAGGAATGCGACGCTCGTAACACGACCACAATTTATGGTTTTTTGCTGTCAAAGGGAGCGCTCAATAGCCACGTTGTGTTTGCCGAATAGAATTGGGATTTCTTTCAAAAGTAAAACCGACAACTCACTGTCCTCATTCCTGCTGCTGCTATCACGTCGTATCCCTGTTCGCATCAACTTCCGAATGCCACTGTGTGTCCATCACGCTTTTGGAAACGTCGCAAAAACGACGATTGAATGACCAAAAAGCTTCCTTGACTTCCGTGATTCTTCCGCTCCACCATTTCCTAAATATATCCCGGAATATCCACCATCCAGGATACGGAACGGATTCCGACTTCCTGCTTCGCTGAACCAGAAACGTAAGCAACGGTTTCCATTTCACCCAAAATGTGTGGCGCTCGTGGACAATGAATAGAAAACGGTTATTCTGTGTGTGTGTGTGTGTTTGAACCAGCTGGTTCGATCTCTTTGCTGACTAGGAATGAGTTTTAGCTTTAAAATAATACCACCAGAAACGATTGGGCGGACAAATCTTCGTTTCTTCTAAAAATGATCCTCGAATTACTGTATCAAAACGATACAAGTCCTCGGTATTGTGCGAGCTTTCCAACTGATAGATGGTAAACAAGCAGTCTATAAACTAAGGCGAGGAGGTCCCCAGACAAAGCCCCCCAATTCTGTTTTCGATTAGCAATCTCGTTCAATCATGCTGCTTCAGACGTAAAACGTGGGACAAAACCGCTGACCATGAATCGTGTTTTACTTGTGCTCTCTGTCCCCGCCCCTTGCCGGTTTCGGTTGACTTTCAGCATTCTGTGCGTCGTAATTTTGCGATTTTCGTCGGAACCAATTTTGAAACCCAATGTACCACACTGAAAACCGCACAAACCGAGCAGGCGTTCGTCTCACCGCAACGGCAACGCAAGGCCTCCCCTGTTTTGGTCCACAGTTTGTCAACTGCCGGTGCCGGTGCTGGTGCTGGTGCCTGGTGCTGGGGTTGTTACAATACCGCCGCAGACAACGCAGAGACGTCGCCGGGCATGTAAGACCGCGTGACAAGCTGTCCGTCATTTCCTGTCCATGTATTCTGCCATGACCCGGATGTCTGGATCGTATTACCCAGCAAAACTAAACCAAACAGAACAATCGGAAAACGCTTCGAACAAGATTAAAAGTAAGCAAGCAGCATACAAGCGATGAGTGACACAGCAACATCACGTTTACTGAAAGACGGCAGACGGGGTGAAAAGGGATTATCCGAAGCTCCAAACCACACAATTAACCTCCGGATGATCGGTATGAGTGGCTTCGTCGTTTGTCGATTAGGAAAGTGATCGACGACACATTTTCAATGTGTCACAATGATGAATGACAGTGTACATACGGGCGTACTCTTCGTGCAGGTCAATCCGGAGGCCACGTGGCCACCTCAAGGCTCGGGAACATCAACACGATCACCAAATTTTGTTTTAAGTTTGACCTGATCACTATATTCTTCTCCAATCCGTTATCTTAATACTGGTTTCTACTTTCTCCCTCTTCTTTCTCCAGCCTTTCACGTGCGAGACCGCACGGACCAACACCATTTTACCAGAAGGATAGAAATGAAAACGCGAACGCTGGCATGTGCTTAGAATAGCGTACCGGACCAACGAACGAACAGAACGAACAGTTGGTGCCAAACCCCCCGACATGATGGATTTTCAGCAACCGATCCCCCGAGGAACCATCGCGACCAACGGTACCAACGTGGACACCCGTGAGGCACTGTACGCGGTGCTTACGAACCATGCTGCCCGGGCGCTCGCCAACCACACGGGTGCGGGCGACCGAATGATGAGCTCATTGGACGACAGCTTGCTAGCCGGCTTGGCACAGCAAAAGCAGCAGTACCTTTACGTGAACGCCACGACCGTCAGCGAGGGCGATACGGCCGAGGAGTACGAGAAAATCCCGACCTGCATCCTGCTACCGATCACCATCTTCTACTGCTTCATCTTCGTCGCCGGGATCGTCGGTAATTTGTCGATTTGCATCGTGATTGCCAAGAACAAGTCCATGCACACCGCCACCAACTACTATCTGTTCAATCTGGCCGTGTCGGATTTTATGCTACTGCTGTTCGGTAAGTGGAAGGGTGGAAGAGAGGCCGCGTACCGCGCGTGCTGTGTGCATTAGCATTCGAATCGTGCAGTGCGTCATCTTCGTCCCTATTCTTCGGGCCGTCTGGCTCAGCAATCTTATTCAATGCTCGTACCTGCGATGTACGATGTTCCCTCGAACAATGGCAAGGGTTGGCCTTGATGTAACGGGGCAAACTTCCAGGTCCAAATGAGGCGCCTTCAGTCTGCAGCCGAATGTCCTTTTTCGTTTCGTTTCGTTCTTGGCCGGAAAATGCCGGCTTCCAGCCGGTGCTACTCATTCATGCATGATTGGCAACTTCGCTCTTTGTTGGAATACACATGAACAATAGCATGTGTGTGTGATGACGAATCATCATTTAGCATCGTCGTATGATGATACATTCTGGATTCTCCTTGTCACACCCTCAAGATCATGCATATTAATTCCGTGATCCCGAACAGTGACAGAGAGCCGACCTTTACCCGGGATAATGTCAATTTCAATTTTTAAAAAGCATACATGGCGACCTGCGTGCCTCGTCTGGGGGCTTCTCGGCCTGTTGGGGGTTTGCGCAAGCAACCAAAGAAGGAATGCAAGCGAAAGAAGGAATGCTTGGCTTTAGCTATATACCCGATACCGCTGCCAACGGCTTCGGGAATGAGCATTTTGCATATTCATACGAACCACATTTGTTCCCCATTTGGTTCTTGGACTCTTGGGCGCTTGCAGCCTGCAGTGAAAACACGACCCACACGAATCCCGAATTCCCGAAAGAAAAACAGCAAAAAATATTGATTTCGTACCTGGTTCCTCGTTAGACCCCGTCCTCGTTAGACGTGGAAAATTGATTTCGATCGTAAGGAATCTGCTATGCCGGAGGGTCCCGTATTTTGCCACCTAGCTGGCTGGCTGGACCTGGGTCCCGGGTATCACTGGCAACGGTACTGTAACCACTTATCACAATCGCAATATGGAAGGGCCACATCATGCCAAACACGATGGTGCCACTGATGCGGAACGTGTGGCCTGCATCGTGCCAGGGTTTGCCTACGCTCTACGCTCGAGATTGCATGGAGACCTCATGCAAAAACCACCTGCTATCGGCCAGGTTCTCCCGTAAATGCCACCGTATGCTCGACATACAGCACCGCCGCCACATACAGATGGTAGGGTATGTGTCGCCACGACAGGTGCCACGACGGCTTGATGCTTGATTTACATTCGAGACCTTTCAAGTGGACCTCATTGGACCCTGTGGTGGTGACATTCAGTTCTCGGAAGTGCAGGCAAAAGTAGGATGCACTTGCAATAAGTGAACCCCCCTCAACATTGTCGGAGGCACCCTTATTGGCCACCGGATGTCAACCGAATGCCCCTTCGGGGCAAGAAACGACCAAGTTTGCTGAGAAACCATCCGAGAGCGATTGGAAAGTTCCGGCTCGGTAACGGTCAAACATTGTTGACCAATGCTGCCACCAGCTGCCACCAGCGCCAAAAAGCTGATTTCCATTTCCTTTGATGATTGAATAAGTACGGCAAACTATTTGCTCCAACTTATTGAGAGTGCTTTCCCCCCTTCTGGATCCGTATGTCCGTATTTCTTTGATAGTTCGTTCTCGTCCCTGTAGCAGAGTCAATAAATTGAGTTACTAACTTACCAATGTAATATCAAATCATATGGAATGTTTATCTTTTCAATAAAATATATTGATTATTCTTTCAAACAATCGTGAGCCACAAGCCATTTTCAGCAATAAAAACAATCAATATTCCACACCCACAGCAATAAGCACGCGGGAGTCCCAGGATTAGAGCAAAACTTTTTATCACTTCCCCGTTCCAACCACCCCCCCGGAGGCGCTGCTTATCGAGCAACAATTATCATCAACGGTATCAATGTGCCATGTGCAACTCAGCATGTTATGTTTTATGAGGTTCAATTCCTACCAGAACCAGCATGGCGGCGGGTCTATTGATCGGGTCGGCCCGCAGACATCCCATGGTTCCATGACCATCATTTAACGATTAGAAATGTAGCACCAAAAATAGCTGCCGAAACGTTTTACGCCAGATTTTGCCCGTAAAATTGACGCAATTAGTGATGCCAACGTTAAGCTCAAACCGGTTGCTTTGATGGAAACCAACCATACTGCTTTTTTGTTGTTTGCTCTTCGCCCTTCAGCGGTCATCAGCGGGAAATGTCTCGTGTAGGGAGTATAGTTTATGAAGGCAATTGGTCAGATGATTGTTAAACAAAGTGCTACAAACAATGGGTGCTGCCACCGAAGCAGTTACACTTTGGTAGTGGTGGTTGGTAGTAACCAACGAACGGTTGGACACGAAACGATGGTTAATCTGCGGCTACAAAATAACAATAAACCATCGGAACTTTATCAACCACGCCCGGGGAACGCCAGATGGCAGATGTCCGAGGTAGGTTGGCGTGCTGCTGGCGATAACCATGGTACCATGGAAACGATTTTCGTTTTTCCATGCCGACGCGTTCAGAACATTTTCCCAATCCCCAAGTCCTCGCAGTGTTGGCCCCGTACTCTGTTGCGTTCGGTTGTGTTCGGTTGTTGGGGGCCACCTGGCGTTGGTAAGCGTTGCCCTAGCAACCCGTGTACGTGCACCCGCCACCGACCGATCCGAACCGAGCCTACCACGGTACATATTACAGATTTGCCTCTGCAACTGATCTGTAACCAGTAGGCTTCGTCCAACCGCATACCGCACCACCGACACACGAGCGAGAGCAGCAAGTGGTTTCGTCCGATCGAGTGCATCGACGAGCGCGCTGGGCCCGTTTATGAATATATTGCTTCCGGAAGTAACCGGATACTTTGTAGCCGGAAGGAAGGATGTTTCGCAACAGCGCGGTCGGCTTGCTGTAATCGTAATCCCTCTCGTTTCTCTTCTCCTCCATTTCTAATGCCAGGAATGCCGCAGGAGTTGTATGGCACGTGGAACCCACTGGCGTACCCGTTCAATCAGGTTGCCTGCATCATCACGGGTCTAATGTCGGAAACGGCTGCCAATGCAACGGTCCTCACAATCACGACGTTCACCGTCGAGCGTTACATCGCAATCTGTCATCCGTTCCGGTAAGCAGCAGCATCGGCAACAACAGCAACAGCAGGAGCTAAGCATTTGCTGGGCAAATTCCGATCGAGCCTTACCATGTTCACGTTCCTCTCGCCCACACACACACAGATCCCACACCATGTCGAAGCTGTCCCGGGCCGTACGGTTTGTCATTGTCATCTGGCTGGTGGCGTTCGGACTTGCGACGCCGCAAGCACTACAGTTCGGCATCGTGGAATCGCCCGGTAGTCGTCTCTGCACGGTAGGTACCAGCTTTGGTGGATCCGAAGGTCTCCGCAGCTGGAGCTGGTATGCTGGGCATTGTGCAGCATTTCGCTTTTATCACATTTTCGAACATCGTAAACGGAATAGTCGGTTGGAAAAACTCTCGTCAATATTCTGTTTTCACTGCAAGCTCTAATGGATTCGGCAGCCGCCGGCGGTTCCCCGCCCCCCCTTCTTGGACGTTTTCTTATCGTTGTTCAACGATAATAAGCAGAATTTTCCAATTGCCATCATGTCTCTCATTACCATTTTGCTGTCCCCATGAGAGTTGCAGAAGAAACAGAAAATAAATAAACAGCATTGTTTGTCCTTTGTGCTAGGCACGCGAAAACACGCCACTGCTGGCTACTTCCGAGGTCCGTGGAAATAATCGAACCGTAGAAGCAATTTTCAATCGAAAACTTATTAAAAACATTTCGCCTCTTCGGCCAGCGATTGATTCATCGCCCCCAAAACGGCCATCGTTCACGGTTTTGTTGATACCAACTTAATGGTACAGCAGAAAGAAAAATCTCTCAAAGCCCAACCCCAGATTGATACATTGAAAATCCATCGTTGTACGTAATTTTCGGCGAAATGATTTTTCGGAACTTTCGGTTTTTGCTTGAGGATAAATGGCACCTAGTGCCGGCCAATGATACGGTTATATCTATCCTCCCGGCAAAAGGTGCCCATTCAGCGGCCACGGTGCGCATCGAATCTCGAAAATTCGTTCGTAACCGTCCCACGGAGCCGCGTTGGCCAGTAGACCGCAAACACGTGCCTCTTCATCCATCATAACCACTGAGAGTCTGTGCGTAGGAACAGCATTATGGCACCGGCCAGCAAAGCTCCCATCTCTCTATCACGTTTTCTGTCCATCTGTTCCCGCGTCCAAACCTATCCTATCTAGATCAAAAACCGGCATTTCAACCACGCATTCGAGGTGTCCGGTGCTCTGTTCTTCGTCGGACCGATGACGCTGATAGCGGTGCTGTACGTGCTGATTGGAATTAAGCTTCGGAAAAGTAAACTGCTGCAGGGCGTTAAGCGTGCATCGAGCGACTATGCGGCACGGTCCCGGGGCGTGAGTGCACAAACCAGGGTCATCCGAATGTTAGGTAAGGTGGTACGGAGGGGATATGGTGATCGGGTACCGCTGATGCGATTGCTTTCAATTGTATCCATCTGCATCTGCACTGGCTCTGGCTCTGGTCCTAACGGTTCTTTCCCTTTCTGCAGTGGCCGTCGTGGCAATGTTCTTCATCTGCTGGGCACCATTTCACGCGCAGCGCCTGATGGCCGTGTACAGTACGAACACGAATAGCATATACTTCTACAAGGTCTACACGATACTGAACTTCATCTCCGGCATACTGTACTTCCTGTCAACCTGCATCAATCCCCTGCTGTACAACATCATGAGTCACAAGTTTCGGGACGCCTCGAGGGTAAGTTGCTCTGCGCTATTGTTGGATACCAGATGGCACAATGTGCATACGTCACGTGCACCCATGTTTGCTGATGAATGAACTGATTGTTATCCTCACAACACCATGAAAAAGGAAATTTTCTGCCAAACCAAGATATGGCCCTGTCGCCAAGTTAGCGTGATAAGTTTTAATCGAATCGACGAACCGTCCAGACCAATCAAAAGTGAATTCAATTGAGCGCTGCGGTCGTGGGCTACGGACAGAAGCGAAGTCTGAACAAAAGCATGTCCACATGGTCCTTTCTATGGACGATAAATGGCGACACTTTTTGTAATACTTCAGCTCCAACATACAGAAATCGCTTTAATACCGTGGCAACTACAACGTAGAACTATAAGCACGACCTCATCGTTAGTGATCGTGCCAGTTATCCACAACTTCCTGGCCATGAAACTACCGGGGGGAAGCAAGCGCCGTGTAGCATTCAACATGTTCCAAACGGAATAGTCCTCCTGCTGACTAAGACCCTTCAACTTTCTCCAATCCGATAGGAATCCCTTCGGGTAGCAGCATGTGGTTGGGACAGTTTCGTCGTATACTACGCACAAAAAGCAGGTCAGGGCTCTGTCAGTATTCGAAGCGCTAGATATTATCGTCCTTCAGTGGAACCATTACCAAACTCGCTGGCAGTACGCTGGTGGTGGCTGCGCGGGGGTATTGCTTCGATAAATAGTTAGGTCGTTCCCTCTCGCGCACTTTATTGATAAGTGAACATGGGTTTATGTTGTGGGGGAAAAACTTTTCGATAAACGACTAGCAAATGATATCGGCGACAGATGGACATGAAGCATAACTTATTAGAGTAACATCTAATAAGTAGTGTAATAATAGCAGCAATATTAGCTAATAATTGAATCCATTTCCTTGTATACTTTCAGCACACCTTAAAGGTCACATGTTGTGGTGGCAGTCGCCTCCGGTTCGATGGTCACCACCATACGTACAGTGCTGTCTCACGCTACGGTGTAACCGGGGCCGGATCTTTCAAGTTCAACTCGAACAACATGACTTGCATCGGTGCGGGTATTAATTTGGGAACGGCCGCCTCCGTTGGCCAAGGTGGAATGGCGGGACTACCGGCGGCGACAGCATCGGTTGCTGGTGCAGAACAGCATAGCGATCTTTGCCACCAGGAGTCGGATATGTCGCTGTTATCGAATGACCAGCGACACCGTGGGACCCCGGGACGCTTCGCACGGACCAACATGCACTGCGTTTCGATCAGTAGTAGCCAATCGACGACCGGTACGAACATGAGCAGCAATGGTAAGCTGAATCGTTCGAACGGTTCCATCAGACAAGACTGTCGATTGACACCACTCCCCGCTTCTGGTACCACCGCCACCAATGGCGATGGTGATACGGCGGGCCGGCTCTCGACGATCGCGGAAAAGCTACGTCGCGGTACGAAGAAGGTGCTAGCGTTCAGCAAATCGCCCGTGAGCACACCCTGCAAGTCACCGAGCGCAAGCGTGACGAATGAACGGCGGAAAGAGTATCGGAAGCGTCACAGCTGCGACAGCGTCGATACGAACACGATCAGCAACTCTAGCCTGAAAGAGTTCGATGAGGACGAGTTTTCTAGCGCGGAGCTGGCACGCTTTATGGCCGAGGTAAACAGTGAGATACGCTAGGACAGCTAGCGATACGCCGCCGAAAATCCAGGAGATAGAGCGAGAATCCAGTACAAACCAAACCGACGGCTCCTAGTGACAACGTTAGCGGGTATCAACGAATGGGAACAGTACGGAGGAGTGTTTGCGGTGTTTCCGAAATGGAACGGAACGAAAGGTGCCCAAAGAACAATTACAAAGTAAACACACAACACACAAAGAAATAAGAATGTAAGTTCCGCATGCGTACCTGCAACCTTTTATGTCTTAGCGTACAATGGAGAAAAGGAAAGTAAAGGAACGGAAATACGATAGAGGCACTACGTCGTCTAGCGCCGGGTCGACTCGGTACCACCTCCGACGGTCAGCACCTCCGACAACCAGGTAGCTACATTCTGCTCATTCCGCTTGAGCCAGCTAATGTTGTTCTGTATGTTTTCCAGGGCCTGTGCCCGCGCTGCCGCCCCTGCGCCAGCCTCCGGATAGCGGGCGAAGAAGTCCTGCAGCTCCATCAGTCGGGCCTGCGTCGTGAAGCGGCCCGTAATGGACGGGATCATGCGACCGAGATTGCGCTCACCGATCGTAAACCGATTCACCAAGCGTTCCCAATTCTCGCGCACATGTTCCCAGGCCACCTGCTCACCGTACCGATTGGCGGCGATGTTCTGGATGCAGTTCAGCTGATCCTGCGTGCGTACCACGTCCACGTCCCAGGAGAGATCCAACAAGCGGCGCATGACGCGCTGGTCCGGATAGGCAGTCAGCGCCGCCATCAGTTTGGCCTTTTCGTTCGCATCGCTTTCCTCCTCGTACCGCTTCAGCACCTTCTCCCAATCG
The DNA here is from genome assembly GCF_943734745.1 of Anopheles darlingi. Classification (NCBI taxonomy): domain Eukaryota; kingdom Metazoa; phylum Arthropoda; class Insecta; order Diptera; family Culicidae; genus Anopheles; species Anopheles darlingi. The sequence goes on from NC_064874.1 coordinate 45,511,666, forward strand.
GCAACGCTCACGCCCGACTGTATACCGTACGTGTACACGATCGAGCGAATATCGGGATGGATGACATCGTTGTTATTGAGCCACCTTTTGAATCGCTCACCAGCCTCACTGAGGCATTCCGGATGGCCGACGGTGCACGCTACATCCAGCACGGTGGTGCGCAGAAGACTGAAAAGAATGAAGCACAAGGAGCAGATTCAGCAATCATCACATCGATCGTTTCTTCGATCGCACTTTGATTGTTACGTACTTTTTCATGTGTTCATTCTCCTGCGGATCCCAGCCGACACTCGTAACCACTTCTGACACTAGCTGGCGGGTATATTGCTGCAAAAGAAGAATGAACCACCGTAATGAGCGATTGTATTGTATGGAGAAGGAGACCACTTACCGTAATGTGATCGTACGAGATGTAGTTGTACAACAGATTGCGAATCGATTTCAGCTTACTGGCAATAGCCGACCAGGGAACATACTCCTGCTCCTTAACTAGATAGCGCGTCAGTTCCAGCGCGACGGAGTAGTTCAGCAGCGAAGCATCGGCAAGTGCAAAGGCATCGTTCAACAGGCCCGTCCGATCACCGATGGTGAACGTGTTCACATTGGCGGTCAGCGCCTTTGCAAACTCGTTCCACATGCTGTCGGGATAGTTCACTCGATAGTAACCCACTTGCTGGTAATTAAACTTTACCCAGCCGTTCGGTCCACCAGCATCCTTGATTTCAAGCAGTACAATGTCGTCCTTCGGTGGGAACCACATCCTCCGGACGTTGCCGTTGTCCGAACTGATGTACGTAAGTGGGATGTACCAGCGATACCCGAACGGTGACACTTCCGTCTCCTGGCTGGCCGCTTCCTGATCGGCAAGAAAACGTTTCTGACGCAAGATGTACTGGGCATCGTTGACTTCGACCGTCACCACCGGGAATCCTTTCTGCTTCGTGAACGTGTCCATCACATCCGACACGCTAACCTCCGTTACCAGCTCGTCCAGCTCGGTCATCAGATCTTCCGAGACACCACTAGCGAACTTGTGCTTCTCGAGGTACTGCGTTACGCCCTGTTGGAAGATGGGTGGTGTCACGAAATCCTCCAGCATGCGTATCACTGAGGCACCCTTCGAATAGGTGATGGTATCAAAGATCTCCGTTATCTGGTTCGGGTTTTCGACCGACACAACGATCGGATGCGAACCGAGCGTGGCGTCCAACGTCAGCACACCGTGCAAATCGTCTATGATGAACTGCTCCTTGATGCCCCAATCCGGTTCCGCTTTCTCAATGCCCTTGTACTCGATGTAGCTAGCGAAGCCCTCGTTGAGCCACAGCTCATTCCACCACTTCATCGTGACCAAATTGCCGAACCACATGTGGGCCAGCTCGTGCGCAATCACACCAGCAACACGCTGCTTATTGGCCGTACTGCTGGTTTCGCTGTTGTACAGGATCGATGTTTCGCGGTACGTTACCAGGCCCCAGGTTTCCATGGCACCGGACACAAAGTCCGGAATCGCCGCCATGTCCAGCTTCGGGAGTGGATACGGGATGCCAAAGTAATCTACATAATGCTCGATGATGACGGCTGCCGTGTCCAGCGCATACAGCGTGTTATTCTGTTGCAAGGGTGTCGCATAAACTCGCAACGGGAACGGATCTCCGTACTTTGGTTTAACCAGACGCTCCCTATACATAAAGTCGCTGACAATGAAGACTACGAGGTAGGTGCTCATGCTGACACTCCGTTCGAAGGTGGTCGTGGCCAGACCGGGTGACGGTGTATTTTCCGCGATTTCGCTCACGTTCATGTTGGATAGCGCCTCGTAGCCATCGCCGATCGGATGCACCAGATGGACCGTATATTCCGCCTTCAGATGAGGCTCATCGAAGCACGGGAATGCCTGCCGGGCGAACGTGGGCTCGAACTTTGAGGTTGCAATTTTTCTGCAATTATAAAATGTTATTATTACTGGGAGGTGCACGAAGTGAGATATTTTAAATTATAACAAATGTTGAAAAATAAAACATCATTACTTGAACCAACTGTTTCTTGAATCTCGTTTTCCTCACATTAAACTCCCTCTCGAAGGTTTCGATGTGCCGTTCCCTAGCAACATCCTTCTCCTCTTGGTTCCCACAATCTGAGGATTGTTCAACGAGGATCAATCAACTGTCCGATGCTCGAAAATGCTCTCACAGATAAGACAACCGAGTTTCTATTTGCGGGCAGACGCGGCACCCGGTGCTATCTTGGTGGTGTCAAAAGGAATTGAGGGTCCATTCCATTCCGTTTCAACGATAACGAGCGGATGTTTGGCTCTCGAAGTCACACAATTGTACCCCAGCGAAGTAATCATAAGCTGTGAAGAAGGCTGGATCAACCGCTGGATGAAGCTCCGTTTAGAGAATTACCTCGTCTTGTTTGTCACCTTATCACGGTACTGGCTGCTGTAGAACCCGATGATACGATCCGCCAGGCTACCGTTAAACTGCAAGCTAAGCCGGTAATCACCGGCAGCGATATCGTCCTGCGTTTCGATCACCCAATACTCGTGCTCCGGAACTTCGTAGGCCCGCCGGATGCCGATCTCCTGTCCATCCGCCGGGGCCCGGGCATCGTTGGTCAGCAGCAGGGCACGCAGCTCGGTGTCGGTAATGGTCAACCGTTTGCTGTGCAGTACGATGTAGTTCGTGACCTCACTCACGTTGAGCTCGATACCGACCGTGCCGCTGAACGTTTCGCTCGTAAGATCGGTCTGCAGCCGCAGCTCGTAATGCACCGGTTTAACGTGTCGCGGCAAGCGGAAACCCAGCGTTCGCACAATCTGCTCACCCATCTTAAACACTCGATTCATAGAACCGGCCACGGGAGTGTGTTCGCGCGAATTAAACACGGAATTTGGAAGGAAAATTGTGCTGCGATTTTCGTCCAACCGATTATCATCCAACAACAACACCGCACTGTCAGCTGTCAAATCCGAGCTGACGTCTGTCAGATTGTGCGAGGAAAAACGGCGCCCAACGGTGACCAGGGCGAGCAGCAGGCAGAGGCAGAGAACGAACAGAAACGCGCACGTGGCCAACAGCGAAAGAATAACGATCGACCGGCGGCGCTGCTCACGTTCCCGTTCATCAGAAACCACCGAGGGACGGCGGGAGGAATGCGGAATGTGGCCTGCCGGTCGAATGCCGCCGGTCATCGCGGCACCCACCCCGACCACGGTCGGCTTCACTGTCATGGGTTACACTTGGGGTCTTCTTCACACACCGAGGACGACTTGATCTTGCGCGCACAGCAGAACATACAGCGCGGATGCTCATTTAATGCACCGGCACACCAAGCTATTGCACCACACTCTTTACGGGGACACACTCGCGGTGACACCGATTCTGCTTGCACACTACAAACGGGCGACACTGCGTGCAGGCACCAAACACGGCTAGCTCGTTGCACCTGATGCAGGCTAGAAACGTAAGCACAAGGTCACCCTTTCGATTCGATTGCACACAACGTCCATTAGCTAATCGCAGCACGCCATTTAACTTGCGTTCCGCTACATTCAATGCTGGCTGGTGGTGGTTCGACCTAAGTCGAGTGCGGTACGCACGTGCACGTGTTTGCTACCCTAAAACACCGGGAAGGCCATCGAACGAAGCGTTACGTAGAGTGTTGCTACAAACATCGTGCTACCCGTAACATCCGCGAACTAAAAACCAATTTTCAAGCTCCCACCTCCCACCGAACCGCTCTTTCGCAGCCAAAAATGGGTGCATGGTTATGTGATGAGCGTGGCCACCAGTGGCGATGGTGGTAAGTGTTCAATCGAAAAATGATTCACCCTCCACTTCTTTTAGTTAAATTCGTCTCACGTCGCACGCCCGTCGACGACACTGACGGACAGCGTTAACCGGCAACGGCGAATCAAAGTATGTCAAAGCACATGCTCCAGTCACTCAATATGTACTACGCGCTTCGCACTTTGGGAGAATACTTTCCCAAAAACATGCGCGCTACGCTTATCGATGTGTGTCATGGGAGTCATCACCGCGGTGGCCACTCGCTATTGTTTGAAAGTTGATTGGTTTCGTTATGTTGCTTTTCGGGAGTTCAGAAGGGTTCACGCAGCGATCTACCGCAGCCGGGTCGGTATAATCGAAATTAGTGTCCCCACTCGGCTCATGAAATGTAGATTAGTATGGCACATTATTATCTATAATTTTCACGAAAACAATACCACCAAAACACGGGAGAGATTCAATCAACTTTCCATCAAACAAATGCTGGAACAATCGGTTAGATGCGGGGGTTTAGGCAGCGGGTGTTATAACACCATACCCGTGTTCCTCGTGACCATTTGCATTGAATTTCCATAATTCCAGCAGCGAAAGTGTCGAATCCACATTTGCAAACGGTCAGCGAAGGTTGGATGGAGGTTCGACAAAAATAGTCATCGTTTGGTTCAACTTCCAGCGCCACTTTCTTCAACGCGCACGATCCCAAGCTCACGATCACATCGGTAAGCGTAACAATCAAAGCATCTTCGGATTTCGACCATTTGATGCTCCCAATCGTACGCTCATTACCCGCTCGACCCACGGGTCCAATTGAACAAATGATCTTTCCACAAGGTCGCAACGTCAAGCGAACATCATCACTACATCATGATCGAGACACTCGTTTGTTTGCTCTAGCTGAGCCACTCGTACTGCTCACCGTCACAAAACATCCGCAATCCACCGCGATCACGATCGTAAGGTACACGATAGTTGTTCTTAAACCACCACCACCACCAGCACATCATAACAGCTGCATCCTCAAGCTCCGGATCGGGATGAGAAACCCTAACAAATTTGCCAAAAAACCTGTTTTTGTATCTTTCGCCCCTAAAAAAGGGTATCCTCGAGAGGGGGGACGGGTTCAATTCTTCCTCTCACTTGGATACCCTACTCCTCCTCAAACCCTCAGGACTGCATTCTTCAACCTTTTTCTTTCTCTCGCTCTCGCTCCCGCTCGCTCGCTCACTGTTTTTATCGCAATCTAGCAGCCACTGGTGTGCACGCAGTTCTTTTTACGGTATCTCCCGGTTCCGAGTGTTTGGCGTTTTAGAGACGAAACGTTATTTATCCTTTCACCAATCACGTTGACGAAGACACTAGTGACACCGTTTACTGCAAAGAATCCCATCACAATAGTTGGATGCCGGCATCTACTGACCGAATCCGTACACGACGGCACACTGTGAAATCCGATCGCACCGCGATCACCCAAGTGACTGAGCTAGCGGCGCAAATGTTGGCGCTGCTTTGCCTTTCTGTAGCGCCGAGTGACGACGATGTCACTACGTTTCCACGGCACAGTGCGGTAAATGGGGGGGGTCATCGTGTGGTACCTAGGGCCAACACGCTACGATGATCATTACCCGCGCTCGACGCTCCCCGAACAGACGATCGTCTAGTCAATTTGTCATTCATTTTTTTCCCTTTTCGACTCTATCTTTCTCTTTTTCTTTTTTGCTTCTTTCCTTTGCGCTCTCTCCACCAGCTGCGTTCTATCGTTGCTACCGTGGTCGGTGGCTTATTAGCTTTGATCAAGTGAAATTAGCCACTTCACTAGAGAGGCGATCCTCAGCTACCAGCTAACACGCACCCGTCATAGTATTAGCGGCGTGAAGGCCATCCGCGACCCTATGGTTCCCACAAACTTGACCTCTTCGTGGTACCGGTGATTGAACAAAGAGAAAGATGCTGCAAATGATGAGCTGAAACGCCTTCCAAATCATCTACCGGTGGTGATTTGCTCGATAAGTACATCGAACGTATCGTTCACGAATTCGAATCTCAAACCACCCTGCGTTCCGGTCAATCATGAGCCCGAGATGATTAGACCTATACCCCAGCACTTCACTTTCAATTTCTACAGCCATCGAAGCAGCATCTACGATTACAATGTCTGCCGGCCGCAACCCGCACCTTCCTGCCCTTAACGGCACTATCTTGTCTCGGCGACGTCAATAGGCATGTCGAGTGAGATAAAGCTTAATTATCACTGGACATGTCACGTGGTCGAGCTGGTCGTGTTGCAAACGGGCTGGCCGCTCGCATCAGCTGGTGCGCTGCCGTTGGCGCCCTGGACTTGGACGGTAGAGAAATGGAAAACAGGAAAACAGGCGCCAACACATACACTTACGTTACGAACAGCTTCCGCAGAAACCTGGCCTTCAACCTGAACCGATCGATATAGCGACATTCCGTTCGATTACGTCCGTGGCGCTCATTTGTTTGCAACATAAACCGCGAACGCGATGACGAAACATAACAGTGAGGGTTTGAGCGTCGCGGCAAGCTACGCTATGCTGTGCTATGCAAAGCCCGCCAGGGTGAAAAGATCAGGTTTCTATCGGAAGTAGTTAAGCGCCACCGAGTACCGCCACCAGCTGCCCGAGTTCCGAGTGGCACTTCACTCTCGAGTGGCTTGAGGTTTTGAGGTAAAGCCGTTCGGCCCGGGAAGGTTATTTATAGCTTATGCATGAAACGATCGAAAGAGCCTTTGCAAAAACAAGCAAACACCGGTCAGTACCAACCGCGGTAATCGGTGCAACCAAACGCGCTGCGCTGTAGCGCATTCGTAATCTACTGTTGATACTTACACTTCGGTGCCGGTCTCCGAGCGGTACGAGCTGGAGTAAAATCCAACAATCTGCTCATCCAACCTGCCGCTGAACTCGATCGTCAACTCCGATTCGAACTGGGCGCCCAAGTTGCCATTCAGGTTGATCTCCAAAAGGCTACGCACGTCATCGAAACCATGGTCCTGCCAGACGATCACAAATCCTTCGTCAAATGCGTGCCGTGCCAACACCAAACCTAGCCCGCCCCTCCTCTTCTGCTTACCTTATAAGCTAGAGACGTATCGTTGTGGCACTTGAATTCCACATGGCCTATCTGTAACAGATGGCTATGAAGCACCACTCGATTGGTGGCTTGTGTCGTGCGGATCGTAATCGTGGTTCGGCCAGTGAAGGTACCAAGCGCCATGTTCGGGTGCAGCAGAAGATCGTAGTGTAGCGGTACGTTATCCTGCGGTAAACGATAGTTGATCCCACCACCAGGAGTCTCAGTAGCGACGCTGACGGTTGTCGATTCCAGGGTTACAGTTGTATCTTCGTTGGAAACCGTGGTAGTGGGAGCGTCGGGAGTGGTAGTCGTCGCGATTAAGGCATCGATCGTTTCCTGACATCTTGACAAATCAGCTGCATTGTTGTTGTTGGACACCGCTAGCGCAATGGTAGTGATCACCATGGCGAACAAGGCGACGGCCAGAAAAGTGGTGGCTTTGTTTTTCAGTATCCAGTCTATGAAAACGTGAAACGGTATATCATTGATTCGTTAGTTTTGAATCTTGCCTTACCGCTCAAGCGCTTTCTTTCTTCGGCTTGCGCAACACGCGTCGAACTGGTTTTATGCTTACCTTTCGACTGTTGAACTATTTGATTGACCATTTTTCGGTATGGTCAGCTCGGAGGGCGGTTGTCGTATCTTAAAATTCCAACCAGCCAGCAACCGCACCGTCACTGATTACCACCGTACGTTATCGCGGGAACAAACAGTAAGCGGTGGCGCAAAAGCGTGCTCTCCTCAAAAACCACCCGGTTCGGTGGACGGTCCAATGCGAACTGAACCGATACGGGATGACGGAGTCATGAGATTCGAAATGACGCCGAACGATACGCGTTGCCTATTTGTAAGCCCCTTCCAGATAAGTCGGCTTAATTTCGACGGTCCTGATAGCGATGAAGAGGGCCTCAAATGGACGATTTTAGTCGATTACAGCCCTTTAAATAGTGGCTATTCACAACCAATGCCAGATGCTATGGTATTTACGGATAAGGGTATGACAGTCTGGTTTATCTGTGGCACTACAACTGGAAAGAGACATGAATATACTTAGAGATCGGGGAATGGGGAGATTCAAAAACCAGAATAAATATCATTGTGCGTCGGTGCCGCATACGTTATCGGCCGAGAATTGTGTTTCGTTTCGTTACAGTGACGACAGAAAACAATAGTATAGCCAGGCAAAAATATGATTGGCGCCATGTGAGCATTTGAGATACGCAAAAAGTGATCTGGGTTGGTAGACTAATCGTGAAGACGAATAGAAGCGAACACTGTCTCTTTGCTATCATCAAAAGACTGCGCCATGACGACAGCCTGCTTTCAACCTGAGGCTAGAGAGGGCAATCAGTGACTGTGAAGTGGAGACCTACGGGATTATGCTCTTCAAATAAACCCAGATCTTGGCGTAGGCCGATGACGTACATATGAGAAGATTCTCCGTTGTAACGCAAGCTTCCATATGGATAGGGTCAGCTGCGAAAGACTTGACCTAAGGTCTTCATCGAGATAATCAGATTTCGAAATCATTCCGAAAGAATAGGACAGGTGGATTCATGATCGTGAGCGGATCAAAAATCATAAGGAGGACAAGAGTGTTGGTTAATTATAGCGCAACAAATAGGTAAGTAATACATTATTTGCGTTCATAATAGAAAAAAACATGGTCGCTAATGGTCGCTGCGGCTAGTTGTCGTGATGGTGCCTTGTCATCTATCTATCCTGAACAGTATCGATTGTATCCCTGATTGCTTTTTCGTTTAGTGACTGGGCACTGCTTTCCTTCAGCAATATCGGATCGGAACCCTACCGATTTTGGTGTGAATTAATCTTCATTTTCGATTTCGATAGCCCAGAGGAGACGGCCGTTCTCCTCCTCCGGTTTAGGTTTCCTCCTTCCTCCTCTATCAACGGTAGGTGCATTGCCGTTTATCAAGTCGATATTGGAAAATAGTATCTCGATAAAATGTTTAGAAATGCGACACCAAATTGCAAAATGTAGGTTTTTGGAAAAACCGCTTCAAAGTATTGACCCATGAACGAAGTGCGATTTTTCGAAATACAATATTTTTCTTTATTTTACGTCGATTAATCTAACAATCGCCCTGTCGAGACGAGACGACTCCATAGTTCCTGCCTGGATTCGGCAGCACGTGGTGCGTTTTAGGATCGAATTTTCTAAATCGCAATGTTGCCAAGGACCTCTTTCGGCCTCCGTAACGTGACAGTGGAAGTACTCGTCCTTACTAGACTGAACCACAAGTTACAAGACCTTCCTCGCGGATTGGGAAGGACGTTCGCATATAGAAATCCCTTCTACCACGATGAAGGCGCACTGAAGCACTATCATTTCCGAATTTGGAATCGCCAGTTGGACGAGGGGTTGTTGCGAGACATTTTCTTAAGCATCCTGACCTTTTTAAAGTGAAACCTAAGCCTGATTCTGAGATTCATTAAATAAACTATTAATAAATCATTTTATGGTGCCTATTCCCGTCAGGCGTTACTTGACACCTCAGGCGACAAATTTATTTGGTTCATTTTCGAGTTCATTATCGCCTAAGAAAATCACCCAGGCGATCGCTTTTTTGCTGGTGACCTGCTGGTTTTTGCCGGTTGCCTAGCCAAGGTTTGTTCGATGCCAATCTGTGCAAGCCAGGAGCAGGAGTGGACCTTTCGGGACAGGAAAATGTGTTGGATCCATCGCTGGGTGGTCAAGAGCTGGTTTTCTAGCCCGTGCGGCCTCACTGTTCACCGAAATACCTTCAGCTGGGCGCCTTCTCCTTCAGTACTGGGACGTTTTGTCAAAGTCAGTCGCCGGCACTAGCCTCTCCTGGCATACCACCGAAACTACCAGAGCTGGTTGAGTTCCTTTCGTCTGGGAACTTCAGGAAGCAATTAACAGCAAGAGGTTTAGAGACGGTTATAGACGTTTAAGCAGTTAGTTAGTGTAGTGTAGTTAGTTTCTAGTGAGGTTGGTAGGTAGTTAGTTAGTGAGGTAGTTTTAAGGAAATTATCAGTGTAAGATTTACGAAAACTGCCTAAAAGCAAGGACGAAGTTAGGAAAATGAACAGCTAGGCTATTGACCGCTTTGCATTGAGCCGCCACAAATTTGCTAGAGGAACCAGAGTGACCAAATTCGCGTCTCGCTACCTCCTGCTAAATGACCTGCGGAAGGCTGAACGTTCTCAAAATCCACTGGCAGGCGCCTACTTTGTGTTTTCCTGCAAAGGTGCTGGTGGTGACTTGTAAGAGCGGTTAGTATTGGCGGGAGTTTTGAGCTCGACTCACAGCCCCTTTTACTCGACTTTTCTGGCCCTTAACTCGACTTTTCAAAAAACTCGTACCGTACCGCTTTTCGCCCATAGTGCGAAATATTTCAAGTTTGAAAGCACCATTTGAAATCACTGTTACCGTTGAAAATTAACGCGAAAATTGAAAAATTAGGAAAACCCGGGTCAAAAGATAATTTTAAAAGGGTTAAAGCCAATATTTTGTATCAAAGCAGTTAAAAACAGAGCCAGAGAAAAAACAAACAATAAAGAACCAAAACAGCATGGAAAGACAAGTCTAATGAATCCGTGTCCGATCCGAAAAAGGTGACTAAAGGTCGATAATATTTGCGGATGATGGAAAAGGAATGGAACGACTACAGCAAGAATTCTTGACCCCCCTATAACCAGACTGACACTTGAGAATGGCATAAAGTGAAGGCAATCCAAAAAAATCAATTATTTTATTGCAGAAATCCGAAAAGGATGCCAGAACTGAAATGCTATCAAAGTCATTGTGGGCGATCAATGGTTAACTTAATGGTAATGTGACGGAAGGACGTATAAATGGATGGAAATTGAAATGAAGAGTTATGTAGTTCGATTTTTTTCTATTTCTTTGAAACCACTGAAATTGAAACCATACAACGAAAGGCATTTTCCAACAGCTCTTACTGAGCCCTGCTTGAAAATGGTAGAATAAGAGTATATAGCGATTAGAATGGCATGCTACGCTGGTCGTTAAGCTACACTAACAAACGGTTTGGAAATTGATGTTCGACCCGAAAGTAATGTTATATACGCTTGACCTGCTTTCCCACCTGAAATGTACGCCACACTAAAGGGCGTTGGTAGGTGAGCCATATTGTTGAACAAACATTAGAGCCACACAATCACGTCCACCATATCTCTACCGTTTCATCTAAGCACGGACTGACTGGAGTGAGTCATATAGCCAGGCTATCTTATCAGGCTATCTGTGAATTACACCCGGCTGGCATCTGTCAACGGAACTGTCCAGGTAGTCGTGCACGGCAATATCCACTCTTTAAATTTAGGCGGTAAGCTAAAAAACTAAAAATAAAGAACAGCTTCCTGTCGGATTGTTTCTTAGTTTAAATATTTATTGTTCGATTGCTCGAGATGCACAAGGCAACATGCTTTGTTACAGCATTTAGTTCAAATCTTACGCACTACTTCAATCGGTTCTCTGCGATCATTCGGTCATTACGTTCCACCAGAAGGATTTGGTACATCAAGAGTAGTAGGAGTAACAGTAGGAGCATCGGTAGGGACGGTAGGTACAGGAGTCGTTGTTGGGTTCAGAAGATCGTACAGCCGTGCTTCGCACACTTCCAAGTCACTCGCATTATTGTTGTTCGAAACTGCCAGCGCTATCACGGTGATTACGAACGCAAAAAGGGCCACACTCAGAAAGGTGACCAGCTTATTGTTCATGATCAGATCTGGGGAATCACAGAAAGAGCACCACCAATTCGTTATCATCCTCAGCGGTACTGCATGCCGGTATGGACTTTGTCCACACTGCAACCAACACCCTAGAGTTGAAACACTCACCACCGAGATTGCTCATAATTTGGCTACAACCCATCTTGAAGATTTAGACACAGCAGCAAACGCCGCTCCTTCCCCAAGTTGAAACAACGAGTCAACTCTTGGACTCCGAAGATTTTCGATTTGATGTGCCAGTGACTTCAAAGCTGCTGCTAACACAGGTCCTCCACTGAAGTTGACGCACAGATGAACACTACTCGAGCAATCCGGTGGACAGAAATGGCACACCACCTGCTCGGCAGGTGCCACTATCGCATTACACAGACATACACATCTGATAAGACATAATATCGCGCCGCGTGATAACACAGCCATTTATCGATCCGCCTTGGTTTTTTGGGTTACGTCGTGAGATTTACGGAGACTGGGACGTATTTGAGAATTTGTAGCATTGCAGCACCTTGCATGCAGTACGAGTCGGTATGTGTGGTCTTATCACCAAAAACGCGTTGCCGGCCTCGAGGCAAATCGTTTCATTGGAATTTTATGCAACCCTATGCTCTGCGCTATCGTTCTAGGGTAGTGCAATCAACTAAGAAGATAAGTGTTTACCTATTTATGTGTAATGAGACCAGCGGTTTGGCAACTAGACAGTGAATCACGCGCTGGAGTATTGCCGAGAGATAGGAACAAGAGATTGTTTATGTATTGGGAGATAAAAGAATCCCGGAAGAACTTGCTGTCATAGACACTTATTCCTATCATTCGTTTGGATGGGTACTCGGCTAGGTGTGTGCGATACTTCGGGCGATAGCACAAGCACATTAGCAGCGAACAAATCATTCAAGTGTACCTGTAAACTATCTAACCTTGAAGCATAGTAATGCATACTTACCAAGCACATTGCAGCACGGTCTGACTGAGTCTTTTTACCGAGGAATGTTCACAAGAACCTCTTTACATATGCGACGTAAATAAAGACCATAGATATTCGAGAAGGTCTGTAAAAACGAAGGACAAAAAGAGCATCTTACAAAGGGCCCCAAATTTTCGTACTCATTCTTTCGACTTATACCGTCGAAGGCGTTTCGAAATCCAAGGCTAGTAAGTTACTCGGGATAAGAAATCCATAAATCGACTTTAAAAAAGAACAATCCGAATCGTTGCATCTGAGGCAGCGAATTGTCCGCATCGCTCTTACCTTGCCCCGTAATCGCAGCCCTCGTGTCAAAGGAGCGACTATTCGCGGCCGTATTCAAAATGTTTTCCCGTGGAAATCTGCTCCCGTCCGCTATGAACACCATTGTTAACGCTGTAACGTTGAATATGGAATCGGAAATCCATACGCGCACCGAAGATGCATGACCTAAATCGATGCGCACTCAACATGGAATCGAAAGCATCGAGCAGCCAGCCAGAGGTCTCTCGTGATCGTGCCTTCCCAATTTCCATACCACTCCAGCTGGCCTTAATTGAAATCCGCTAGCAAAAGGCCCCGGACCAGGATCGAGATTCTCTTGTTTATTTGCTTTGTACCTGGCTTAGAGCCATTATGCACTGTTATCTAAATACGAAGTAGTACGGCTAAGTAACGGCTACATAGAATAAATAGCTCTCCCTCCTATTCTGCTACTCTGTCTTTCCCTCTATCTCCCTCTCTGGCTTCTACCACCTAGTTCACCCAGTTGCTTGGCCGGCCCTCGGCCAGATAGGCGAACCCTTCGCTGGACGGTTCGTACCGACGGTCGGGCACATCCTTCACGTACACGTCGCGCTCCTTTTTGGTAAAGTTTTTGAACGCCCCGAGCAGCAGCAGAAAGATGGCCACCTTGCCCGCCATCAGCGATTTCAGCAGGAACAGCTTCACGGCCGTCAGCATGAACGGTATGACGGCGGACTGGATCAGGAACGGTAGTATGAAGAGTGGTATGACGTACCGCAGCATCTTTTTGCCACCAATGCCACCACCACCGGCACTACGACCTAACGGAATTTAAAGAGTAAACAACGGACGCAACGTTAACGATCAAGTGATCAAGCCCTTTCAGACGGACCCACGATCTTACCGGTATTGATCATATCACGCACGATGTCATGGTTCAGTTTCACCTTCACGACGCTGTTCGGCTCATCGATCGTCATGTTCAGGACCGGTGGGAACGTGTACTTCTTGACTCCACCGTCGGCGGCGGTTCCCTTACTCCGAGTGTCCTGGCTGGCCTCGTTCGTTCGCGGCTCATTCAACCGTTCTTCCACCTCCTCGAGGATGTTTTCGATTAGATCCTTCTCCGGTTTGTTCTTACCAGCCGCACCATTCCAACCGAGATCGTCGTCGTCATCATCATCATCGTCGTCGTCTTCTTCCTCCTCATCATCATCATCCTGTACCGTGGCGTTATCCACCTGGATCTCCTCCATCTGAGGATGCTCCAGGTGCAACGGAACGGCCCGATCCACTGGTTCCGGATCTGGGTCACTCACCTTAACCGGAACGGCGACCGAACCGGGACCATTCTTACTCCGTACGCGGCTACTAAACTGTGTGGCCACTTTGCCACCCGCCACGGGCTCATTGGCACCGGTCGTTGGCTTCGAACCTGCCGTCAACCCGTCCGAACCCGTCGAGTCACTTTTCGTGAGCTCCGGTTCCTGGGATGCCCGGCTAACGGTTTCCTCCGTCGTTTCCGGTGGTTTCGCACTCGGTGCGTCTTCCACCGTCCGGGCCGCCTTCAGCAGCTGAACCTGCACGTCCACACTTGTCGCCTGCCAGGATTTACGCATTTCGCCCGCACTCCGCTGACCACAGACGATCAGCACGAGCAGCAGCGTCAAGAGCGTCGTACGATCCAACCTACAACCACGCAACACCATCACGAACAGATTCATGGTGAACAACAAATAGCGTTCTTGAATGCGACCGCGAATCGCGAAACGTAATCACCACCACGGTACCACGGGCCAAAACACACGCTCGGATTCGACGGGTGGGCTACTACAACACTGCTGCTGCTGCTGCACACGATGGCGCACTCGCGTTACGTCTTCACGATCGTACCTCTCGCGATGGAATGGCGGAAAACCGTTGCTCAGCCGATGATTATATTTTATGGAAAATGTGGCTGCATCGTTTTCCCGCTCTCCCTTTCGCACACACCGTCCGTCAGTGCGCTCTCGTCGTGTGCTCTTTCTTCGTCTTTTCGCCACTCCGTTTGCCGTGCCGTCTTCCCGTGACTCGTCTTACCCTTTTGCCAGATGCTTTCGTCCAAAGTGGCGCAAGTATGTCGCACGCAACATGGCGACACATGAACCATGCTGCGTGCGTGTGTGCTGTCGGGCTGCAGCAGCAGTGCACTGAAAGCTGTTATCATTTCTATGCTAATCGTCCCCGGGACAGCAACCAACCCGGGCTGCTTTCTTTAATTTTCCGACGAAAGTGAAAACTCCCACCGACTGTGGGTGCGTGCGAGTTGCGAACGTTGCCCTCTGCTCACCACCAAAGGGCACACCGAATAGCACAAAATTCGAATTCGTAAGCTGCTCTTTCGTCTTTTTCAATAATTTTCCTGCCAAACACTCTTTTCCCTTCTGCGAATGAATTCTGTCACAGCAAAGGGACGAGCAAGGGGACTGTCTCGAGGGCCTTCACGAGAGCCTCGACCGGAATCGAGGACGTGGTCATCAGTACCGGTACGTATGCTCCAGATCTAGATCAGGTTCCCTTTTCTGGCATCGACACCTCGCCCAGGGCACAACTGCAACCAGACCTTCACCGTGACCGACAATCCGGGGCAGAGCGGAGCACCAATCGAGTCGAGTAACAATTAGCCTCCTGTAGTAGGAAGGCGACTCACTCACGACCATCGAATGCACACAACCCCAAAACAAAATGACACCACGAGACTGGAATTGATAATTTGGGAGAAATTTATTGTTTGCCCGAAATGCCGGGCGCCAATCGCAGAATGTAGCGACCCCGCGCGACCATAACATTTCTTCTTTCGGATTTCTTTGGTTTGTTCGTGATCGTTGGGTGGGGGATGGGATTGAAATTTGTGGATGAAATGACACCGTGACTCTCACGCGGTGCCCTCGTCGTATGCACGTCGTAAATAAATAAATAAATTATTAAACATTATCATTGAGCTAAAGTACGGTGGCTGCTCCGCCTGGAATCGCTTCACCATTCCTTGTAGACCAACGGGATGGGGGCCGGGGCGGGTGCACTGTAGGCGACTGGCAGCGGTGGTGGTAGCGGTGCCGGGAAGCTTCTGGCAATTACTTGCGAGATAGTAAGCACCAAAAGGATGACCTAAGGCAATGGAATGGAAGGATATCGGAAATCATGAGAAAACGGCGCTAGTGTTTCGGGGTTTTCGGGATTTCCGCCGGCTACTACTTACACCCACTCCGAGACCCTTCATCGAGATAACGGTCAGCGCGGACAGGAGGGTCGTGATGACACCGACGACGAACGCAGCCGGTATCATGGCGAAGCTGATGCGCTTCAGAAAGTGATGACCAAAGGTGCGTCCCTCTGGGAAGGTTGAAAATGGAGAGAGAGAAAAAACCAAAACACGCAATTAGTAACCGATCGATCCGCCATTTCGCGATCACTGTGTTGCAGTTAGGTGCCTCGGCCTCTGCAACGGTTGTTGGTGAGGTTGAAGTGCAGCAACAATCGCGACAGGGGCGTAGAAAGGGGAACCAGAGCGAAAACACCAATCCGAACCGATCCGTTCGGTGACCGATATTTATCATACGATCGACGATCACTTTCCACACTAGCGAGTGCACTCCAAGCCAGTCGCACGGAGTCGCTGTCATCGAGCATAGACGACGACAACGACGACGACGACGTGATCAAGTGATAAATTTGTTCCGCTTCACCAGTAAGCTGACCCCATTTACGGATCAACGAGCCGGTATTTAGCCAAGCGCGCCGTCGCACTGCCACAGGTTCCTGGCACCGAGGCCAGCGCAGGATGAAGGGGGGAAGAATCTACGGATATCTCCTAATCTCCTTGTTCCGCTCGTGGCTCACTAACCTGTCAAAGCACCATCGTTTAACGCTTCGCTCGTTTCGGCTCCGCTGGCCAGACTTAGCGTTACGCACAGCACCACAACAACACCGAAAAACACGACAACCGTACGATCGATGGCGGCCATTTTTGCTGCAGTAGAAGAGAACGCAAACACGGTCGACGAGACGAGAATCAGAACACGGTTACACCGGTCACGGTTAGGACTGCGGAACAGGAAGTGTTTACACCGGATGACTGCTCGACGATCGACTGTGCCATTGCCAAACGTTTAGTTCGCATTTTAAACGATCCTCGATCGCGCGCACCCCCGGTAGTCGGTAGAAATTGGGAAAGGGTAGCTCCCATCATCGGCCCCACAGACATTCCATAGCGCACCAAAAATATGCGCACGACAAACGGGCGGTACTGGGTACTGCCACCCCCCTTACTGCACGATTCCCATTGTCGATGCCGTATGGTGGCCGTATCGTCCCGGGGACCATCCCGAAAACCACGATCCACGAAATCGTTTTGTCACTCGGCTTCCTGTGCCCTCTCGTTCCTCCCTCGTCTTTCGAGTCTTGGCGCTACTTGACACTTCATTCCATTTTCGGGACAACGACGACGACGACGACGACGACGACGGTGCGTGTGCGCGGTGCTGCCCTGCTTTTGGCAAACGGAACCGAACGTCACGGAACCAAATGAAACGGAACGGAAGGATCGATTTCACCCACTAGCCCATAAACAGCCGAACGCACCGCGTGGTGGCTGCGGTGGTGTTGATCCGGGAAAACTCTCGCTTTCGGTCACTTTCCTCGCGGGACCGTAAAAGGGAAAACCCTTCGCAGAGGTGAGAGACCGCCCTGGACGGTGTGTGGTGTGGATGCGCGATGCAAATACCGTCCGTGCATCCGGTGGCCGGCCCATCCCTGCCTTGCGATCTATTAGCATTAGCGGCGGACGGTGGCACACCGGATTGACACACCGCTTGCCCGTCCGGACAATGTAACAGCCAGCCGAGGCCAGCGATTACCCAGCGATGTCGCGGGCATGCGCACGCATCGCGCATCGCGAGAAAATGGAACAGATACGTGAAAAACCTGATCTCGGTGTGTTTCGCGAACGTTCCAACCAGCGCACCAGGTGCTGACCGATCTGGAACGATAATGAACCGAGACGCCTCTAGGACATCCGTCTCGCTGTAATTGTGGTCAAATGGGTGGGCCGGTCACTGTCAAGGGCAGCTTTCCCGGGACCGAGTGATGCCTCGTCCCGATCGCGCGATCTTTGTGCTAATCATTGGGTTCTGCAGGTGAGTTTCACTTTTCAATCAACTTTTATTCCGCTCCCGCCCTATGCCGACAATTGGCAATCATCACCAATTTGCCATCATTAACTGGTGGCTCGATCGAAGCTCAGCTCACGCGTGTCCTCACGGGGAACGGGCATTAGTAGGGCCTGGTAATCGATGCGTTTCGAATCGTGACTCTATTATTTCCTCTCTTTTTTCTATTTAATTCCTACGTTCTACGAAACACAACGAAGCAAAACCCTTTGACACCGGTACGGTAAACGGTTTCATTCAATGAGGTTAGCGGTCGAGCGGAGAAAATGTGTCAAACCGGCGAAACATATGATGCGTTGTTCGATTGAAGTGTGCAAAGAACTACCTGAATAAAAAGGGAACTCGTTCAGTTGCCAAGGAAACGGTTATTTTCATTTCTAAAATAAATGCCTGTGCCTCATTTACCAGTACATTCAGTATCGGCAAGTTATGCATTTCAAATTCATTACAATTTTAAAGTGTTTTACTTGATGTTCTTATAACTAGCGTTTTATGTTATGATCTCTATAAATGTAAATGTATTTATTATGATCTCTTGCTAAGCATAAGATGGAAACATGAAGCATTTTACAGTTGTCAGAAGTGTTTGTTTAAAAGAAACTCGCGTACTCACAAGAGTTTCTCAATCTTTGTTTTCACATCATATTTCAGTTCATTCCTTTGGAGTGAGTTGAAGGATCCTTTTGTGCCCAGTATATCTTTGTTTGAAGGGCATTTTAACTGTAAGGTTTTACTCCAACGGTAGTATCTGTGATATTGTCTTGCAGTTTGTTTTACAAATCATTCCATTTTTCAGAATTTGGTAGTATGACTTTCACGCGTTGTTAAATTTTTTCTTGCAGGTCACTTATCCTTTCTATCTATCTTATCTTGTTATCTTGATCTTCGAATTCGCCGAATTCGTTCATCTGTTATTGAGTTATTAACAAAGGCAACAGTATCAAATACCATTTACGTAAAACCAAAACCACAATATGCATTCGATATGATAAATAATTGTATCCTATCATAAATATACTTTCAAAAAATGAGGGGAGCTTAAAACGGGTGATTCAAAGCATAGTAGAAGTGCAAGTACAGTACAAGATTGATTAGAGAAATTCTTCCCATCAGCTAATAACTTAAAATACAGAAGTGTATAACGTTTAAGTTACACCTTTGACACGCAGTTTTATTTAAACCTTTTTATTTGATACGCTATCGTCGCCTGGAGTGTTAATAAAATAAATTACCCAATTACACGTTCTTTACGTAATAAGAACATGGAGCGTTAACTCAAATTGTAATGCCTAAAAGCGTGAACGTTTTCGCATTACGCTGGAGTTTATGCGAGATTTACGGATCGTGTGGCAGAAGATTTTCAATCGAACAGTGCATCAAACAGATCTGAGAAAAGAAGTACATATTTAGTAGAAGTACAGTACATATTTAAATCGAGACAATTGGCGGCCAAACATTGAAAGGATCGACAATTAATCTATTACGTGCCTTTCTACTTTCGAATAGAGTTAGTGTTTCGATTCCTAATCATTAATAAAGCATCGAATTTCTGATCAATGCTTTATAGGATGTAACGCGAGAAAGAACATGAAGCCTATCTAGCCAGCGCTAGAAACTTTAGGAAATGCCATGCTCCTGAAAAGGTTAGCTTTTTTTTAATTATATGAAGAAACTTATAAAAGAAATATAGCAATGCGCCTAACGAATGCGACTGATTCTACGTTGAAAACAGTTTTTAGAAATAAAACCCCTCTATCGCCGAAGGGCAGGCAGAAAGTAAATTGCTGCTCATCGTATCAGTTACCGTTAAATTGGCACCCAGATCGCTTATCGTTCTTGTTTTCGATCCATTTCCCCTCCGTTTGGCTCAATCTTAAACACTCTGTCGCGCACTATCTTAAGTTTCCTCCGCGCGTATCTCGCCAACGGTTAAGTGGATTAAATGGATACAAGTACCGTCAACCGAATCCGGCGTCACCTGGCAGGCGGCATCACCGTGTAGCCCTGCTCCGAAATAGACCACGACTTGCCACCGTCCTCCATGTACCAGCATTCTTGGTACCTCTACCTCTACCGCCACTCCGGTACACTTACTCCCGTACATCCTTGCGTTATCGAGAGCGAGAGGAAAGAGAACGAGAGGCAAGAGAGTGAGCGAGAACGAGATGAAAAGTAACTAAACAAACCCGATTGAATTAACTGTAACTGGTCATCTTCATCTTTCCCGGGCCGGAGCCCGGGGACGGGGCCGGGGCCAGCCGGTCCCGGTTCGTCTGGCATAAGAAGTTGTCGATCCGTGTTCCATCGGAGTTCCATGGGGAACTTGTTTCCCGTAGCCGTAGCGTTCGGTGGCACCAGGAAATGGAACAGAAATCCGCGCAACACACAGCGGGACCTGCGAAAATGCTGACCGACTACTGAGAGACCTACATTCTGCTACCGGAAGCGGGACGCACAAAACTTGATTTCCGCTGGCCGGCATGGTCTGGCATGCCTTGGTGAGCCAAGGAAAGTGATCCATATTCTAAGCCACTGGCCAGGTCCAAGTGCAGCCGCAAACACCAGCGATGAGCAACTTTAATCGATAGATTTCACTGAACGATCCGTCGTGTTAAGCCGAGAAGTAGGTGGCCACAGGAGTGCGCTCAAAGTCGAAGGAAACCCGGCATGCCGGGAGGACAGGGGGTGGTAGTTTTTCCACTTTCTTCTGCTGCCGCTGCTGCCGCAGCAGCGGGAAGCGAGAACAAGACTCAGCTGCCAGACACCGACGATGATCAGTTGCGAATGAGCTCCGCTCGAGTAAAGACGAACGATCTTCCCTTGTGATCCGGTGCGTTGCGTTAAGTAGTGTGTTCCTGCAGCAGCTGGAACATCTCGAGTGAAAATTGCGCCATTCCGAGCCGAGCTATCGCTGAGCTGAGCCTTGTGTGTGTGTGTGTGCGAATACGAACCGCCGTTATGCGATCATTCTGCAGCAAGAACTCTGCCGGTGCTTTGGTGCTGTGGTGCTTTATAGTGCTGCATGCAGTGTCCTCCAGTAAGTGGTGATGGTGATGCCTACAACGTGACAACGCAAACTTATTTAATTTTCCCCATTTTTTCCCCCATTTTCCAGTTCAGGGGGTCAAATTTTCGAGCACCTTTTCGTCCAGCAATCGAGCAGCACTGTTGAGGCGGCCACCGAATTCAATGGCCGTGCAAACGCAACCGTTTACAGCGCGTGACCGAGGGGCGGGTAGCGAACCGGCGGCGGAGGCCACCGTGAGTCGCGTGGCCTACATGAAATCTATCCCGCTGCGGGTACTGAACTGTCTGGAGCACGTTTCAATCGTTGAGTGCGGTAAGCTGTATCTGCTGCAGAATATGGAATCAAAAGGCTATCGGTTCGCGGATACGGGCAACCTTACGCATGACGTCCAGCAGGTGCTACTGCCCGGGTATCGCAGCGCGGATAACAAACTATTCAGCGATCGATTGCTGCAGCTGAATGGCAGTGACGTGAATGAGCGGCTCGGGCGGGGGTTACGGTTGCTGTTTAACGAGCGGCTCGTCGATCTGAAGCTTGTGCCCGGTCTGGCCGTACGGTTGACACCGAGCGATTCGAATGAGCTACAGTTTTCCGTCAAGAAAGAGGTGGCGCTCGTGGATGGCGAGGTGGGCCGTGATAAGGCGAAGAAGGGCATCAAGACGGTGCTACAGTTGACGGTGCCGTTGATTCTGTTGCCTTCGATGCTGCTGGCGGGCGTACTGCCCATGATACTGCCCGTCCTCAAGTTCGCTACCATCTTCTCCAGTATCGTCAACCACGCGGCACTAGCGGCGGCCATTATGTATCTGGCGAAACAGCACGCCGCCGAGCAGGAGAGTAAACAGACGGTTTACTTCAACGCTGGTTACAACTGATCTCGCCGCTTAAAGCAATACAACACACACACCCTGTTTTTTCTGGTGCAATACACGAGACGATACGACACGAACCAAAAAAAACAAAAAAAAAGTATACTTTTGCTACCCACCTGAGCTGCTCCGCCGGTACCGTCACGATCACCTCATCTTTGTCTTCTCGTTTGTGGTGTTTTATTTAAATCAAACTTAGATCTTAAGCTAGAGATAGGCGATAGAGAAACAATAAATAAACACAACACATGCCGCGATACGATCCGATGCGATACTGTGATCGACGATCGTACGCCGCCTTTGGGTGCACTCCGCGCTGTCGTTCCTGTCGCTCGCGATGCATCGCAATCCTTTTGCGCTGCATCGGAAACTGTTACGCGCGGCTTGTTACGCTTCGCACACCCAAAACTGCTACTACTGATAATACGACTACCCCCTCCCCCAATGGAAAGGAGCGTTGCTACACAGGAGCGAAACAAAGACGGGACAGGAACGAAGGAAAAAAAAGGGTCCCTTTCATAGACACTAGTAGTAGACATGAAACCGCAAAACGCAAAACAGTCCTCTTCACCCCTCACCAGAGGTGGGTTTTTTCCTTGTTTTTCCCTCCCGGCGTGTTTTTTTCAAGCTTTCAAGCTGGTGCCATCCGTGCACCGTGGTCGCCAGACACACCTACACACACGCACACACACACACATATACATATACACACTATAGCTCGTGGTGGTGAGCTCCTGCTTATCAATATCTAATCACTCTTGTTCTGCACGGTTGCATCCTGTCGATCGAGCTCCGTCATATCGCGATCATCCCAACCCCAGACGGCCTGCTCCGACTCGTGGTCCAGATTGTTGATGTAGTCGACCATCTTGGCCGTCAGTTCCTGCTCGCTGTACGTGTGCGAACCATCGCCGGTGCGCAGCACTCGCTTCTTGATCATCTCGTCCGAAACGGACTTCAAATCGTACGCCCAACCGATGCGAGCGAAGAAATCGATGGCGGCCGTCGTGAAGTTGGTGCTGTACGTGCCCAGCTCGGACGTTTTGTAGTCCCACGGGAACACGTGGTGATAGTTGTGCCATCCCTCACCGAATGCCGCAATCCCCACGAACGTATTGTTGGTCGGCGAGATGTTGCTACAAAGAGAACCGAGAAGAGAGAATGGCAGTCAGTCAGTTGGTCAGATGGGGGAGCTTGGTCTTCTCCTCGGGACTCCCGGGACTTACCGATCGTACGGTTTCGTGCCCCAGATGTGGGCGGCACTGTTGACCAGCCAGGTGGCGTTCAGCGACATCACGTACCGGAAGATGGCGACCACGTACCAGGAGTTGGAGAACGTTTCGCCGAGATAGTAGTACGAGACGAAGGTCGGCAGGATGAAGCTGATGATGGGCATCAGCAGGGCGTAGTACCGCTTCTGGAACATCACGATCCCGTCCTGCTCGAGATCGGTCATATCGATCGCCTTGCCGCGCGCCTTCACGTCCGGATGCTTCTTCACCATCAGCCAGCCAATGTGCGAAAAGAAGAAACCGCGCGTCGCATTGTGCGGATCGGCATCGGTATCGGTGAACTTGTGGTGTACGCGGTGATCCCGCACCCACTCGTAGACGCTGTTCTGGAAGGCTAGCGTTTGCGCTAGCATCAGGAACAAACGCAGCGGCCACTTTGCCTTGTACGCCTTGTGCGACCACAGCCGGTGCGCACCGGCGGTGATACCGAGGGCACCAGCCGAACCCAGCGCCAGTGCTGTTGTCATTGTTGTTGTTCGTGGTGGAAAGGGTGGTGATGATCATCATGTTGTGCGTCAGCCGTGCAGCAGCGATGGAAAGAGAGTAGAGAGAGAGAGAGAGCTCATCAGTCGTCTGTCTTCGTGGTCTTAAATCAAATTACAGCGAGCCCAAAAATTTGCAAAAAAAAAACAGAAAAAAAACCGAACGAACGAAAATTGGAAAACATTCCCCACGCCCGTAACCGTATGATTGTGCGCGTTGCGATGATCGGCCAGAAGTTTGCACGAGCGAGCCCGCGCATATTAAGCACGATGATCTGCCAATGCGTCCGCTACCGATCTTCGCGTACGACGGCATCGATCCCTCCCACTCCGCCCCAGAGGCATGATAAGGCATGTACTTTGGCGGAATGATTGTCCGAATTTCACAATTCTAGCTCGGCCACCCGAGCCCTTTTTATCGTACTGCTTGCACGCGCAATTGCCAGCAAACAGCCGGATCGGTTCGTAATTGCTTACATTTCACGCCTTTACACACACAGGCGCACGGATCTCTTGACGAAAACCGATCAATCAGTATTGTTAGCCAGGAAGGCTAACAGGCAACAAGAACACAAAAAAACAGGAGCCACGAAATGATCTGTCCAACTTGCCCGCCAGATTGCTTTCCGTTAATGATCGATCCGCCTGTAATGGCGATACTGTCGGCGATACGCACCCAAAATCGGGGCGGCCACATCCGTCGCTCGTCCGTTTTGTGATGCCGCGTTTTTTTGCGCTGCTAGACCTCGTTGGTGCCGTTTTGCCTTGCCCTTTCGCTGCATCCCCTGGTACTGGTGTTTGCTTCCGCGGCTAGCTAGCTTCTGCCACTTCATCGAGGCTCGTTGCCTGTCATCTATTTACCGTGCCCGTGGCCCTCGTGATGCGCGAGGGGGTGGGATAAAAAAAAACGTCCGGTCGCCGTAGGCGCTTGACATTGCGCGTGTCCTTGCGCGCCTTCGCCTGACCGGATGCAATCAGCTGGCGTGACTCGAGAGAGGGAGGAAGGAGGAGCGCCTCTCCGAACAAACAAAATCGCCCCATAATCGATCACCGTCCGATCGGACGAGGAACCTTTGGTGAGCATGTAATGAGCGCAATTTAACAATAGCCCATCACGCGGTCCCATGATGTCCCACGAACACTCACTTATTGGCATGCATTGGCATTGGCATTGGCCGGATGGGAGAAATGACGCACATGGCACACGGGGTAACGGTAGCCGCAGATTAGCATTCGTTCTATCGTTCACCACGGTTCCTCGCTGTTCCTCGCAACATGGCCATGGCAACAGATGGTTTCGGGTTGCTAACCGCACAATCTGGCCTACTGACGCGCTTTCGGTGAAGAGAGCCTTAAACTCCGACGATCCGAGCATCCTGGCCCATTAGACGGTGGCGAGACAAATTTTACCAGAACAACCTGCACCGAATACGTAATCAGCGCGGCCACTTGCTTGCCATCGTCATTCCAGGCAGCCAGCCGAAAACTCCATCCCATTCATCGTGTATCGCGTGACGCAAAAGTGACGCTCGGCATACCCAATCCGGGATCCGTCGACGAAAAGCAAATGCGTCAGTCTGTCCTCCTGTGGGCCGGGCTTAATTAGCCGGTGGTAAACGATCGTCGTGGTGGACACAATGGACTCAATGGCCATTACATATCTTCGCGTCCGATGACCGATGCAGTTGAGATTTGCGAGCTGAGCGAAACGGGCTGATTGATCGTCTCATCATGTGCCCTTCGGCGCCATTGGCCATTGGCCACTGCTCACTTTCTTTCTTCCCTTTTACCCTTTTTTATTGCCCGCGAAACCAAGTGCATAGCATAAAGGGACACAGCAGATGCGGTGCCACTACCACCACTCGGGGCCACCGCTCCGAGCCCAGTCCGTGGCTTTTATTTATCCACTTTCACCGTTCGCCACCGTTACGGACTTTTATGACTTGTCCCTCAGTTCCCTTTGCCCTACCTGTCTAGGTGTCTGAGATGACCTTTGTGCCGTGGCCGTGCCACAGTGCAAAGGGTCTTCCGGATTGCAAAATCGATGGACACACTTTCTCTTTCCGCGTTTTGTTTGCGATTTTCCCTTTTCACAACAGGATTCAAGGGGCAAGGGGAGGGACGGTGGAGGGACTGGCATGAGTGGTGATGGTTTCCACGGTTGACAGCAAAAAAGCAACACCACACCCCGATGAGATCGATGACCATCACCGGTACCACGATCAATGCGAAGGAACGGTCAGAATGGCATCAGCATCGGATCGAACGTTGCTGTCACGTCGAGTGTCAGCTTCTTGATCTCGATCCTCCTTTACCGACCAATCGAGCAGTTTTGTCACGTTTATTCAGGCTCCGGCGAACGGGTAACGCTCGCGGAATAAATCAATCCCAAAACGGTAGCTCGCAACGCAGCGGAGCAACGAAAGCAACACACAAAGCAACCCACCCAAAAACCTGAGAGAGCTCATGCCAGACATTCTGCCAGCAAGAAAGAACAGAAGACGATTCTCGGTTTGGTTCCAGCGAGCGATCCATTAGGTATGCGGACCGCGCGAAACGACGAGGAACGAAGACGGGGGGGGGAATCCGTGCGTGTCAGGAAATGGCCGTAAATTCCACACAAAATGCCCATCACCGAATTGGCGCGTACCAGTAATGAACGCGCGAAACATCCCTCTGAATTACCCCGGTGTGATACAACGCAATCAATCATAAAATAGGCAACATAACTTTTCGTCTGCACGCCCGCTCGCACGCGCACGCCCGCCCGCTTGTATCCGAAATCTTGGATACGGAATCGAATCGATCGCGCATTACTTACCGAACAGAAATGTGCTCCACTTGGCCGATGTCACCAGCAGATAGGTACCGTACAGAAAACCGAGATGAAGATAGATGAATGCAATAATGTTTCGCCAAACGTAAACATTATTATACTGACGCTTGGGGCTGGATTTCTGCACTACCTTCGTTGTGTCGTTATGCTGTGCCGGGGGAAAACGGAAAATTAGTACCAGCCTGGTGGAGTTAATCCTCGGAACGGATAATCCCTCGAGGTGAACCATTGTCTTACCTTTAACTCGTCCAGTCTAGCCGGCTTCGTGGTGGGTACATTAAGGATAGCTTTGCTTTTGTAGAGCGTCCCGACGGATGGACCATTCTTGTTGCGATCTTCCGGTTCGATGCACGTTTCCGCCAGTAGCAGCGTATTGGCGAGGACGTTCGGTGCCATGCCTGTAAAGCTGCTGTCCCCTTGGGTTGTTACGAAACGATGCCAAACAACAAACCACCGAACCTGTGGAGGACGAGAAAGCACCACCGAGACCATCAATTACTCGAAAACGGAATTCGTGTTTTGCGTTCGCCGAAATGCAACCGTAGCCGTGCGTGTTGTCGGAGAGTGGTGGTGGTGGAGGAATGGTGGACTGGAAAAGGTGAAACTGGAACTGTACACGCCCTTTTAACCCTTCAGGATTTCGCAGGGAACGTGCACCAGGAAGAAAAGAGAAAAATCGAAAACTGGTAGGTCACCAGCGCGCGCGCGCGCGGAGAAAGCGATTACCTATGAACCGGTTGCGATTGCTTATCTTCTTCGCTGCCCACTGGTACGCTGATTACACGCATCAACCGGTGCGTCCGGGTAGTCCATATGATGGAGCCGATGAGACGGCTTCAGTATAAACAACCAAAAACCGTCCAAGGCAATCGGCGGAAAGCGAAGGTTTTCGATCACGACCGTGCGTCCGTGCTTACTACCGGGTTGGACCTATTTGGAGTGCGGTTTGGTTAACCATTATAATCACGTCCCTTCGCAAGCTTATCGTGTCACCAACCGGGCGAGACGGTAGATTCCAGCACTCGCACCACCCATTCAGGCGTATTCAAACAGGTATCGATTGAACTGAGGCGACGGTTCATTTGGTATTCCTGCGCGAGATAAGTTCTCCGATAGGGTACCGCGCTTCTTCAGTACGCAAAACGGCCCTCCAGAATGGATTCCCTTTGTTTTTTTATGATACAGTGCGAACGGTCTAGGGACTATTTGCGCTTGGTCATACAATTTACGAGGTTCCTTTTTTATGAGCAAATCTTTACGATCAACTGTTGATCAGAATGGGAATGGTAAAATCATTCCGCTTTCAACTGACTGATTTATTCATTTTTCTATCAGTAATTGCGCCCACAGAAGAGCACCAGCAATGAGAGTACTGTCTACGCGAGTACAGAGTCTCCAAAACAAATGACTATATCATGAGCGACGAACCCGACCCGAAATATTCAATGTGCTACTGCTTGTTGAAAGAAAGAAATGGAATTAAATATGAGCGCAGTAGATCGTTTTATCGTTCAAGGACGTATTAACGTTAGTTGTGGGGATTAAGCGCATGAAATCCATGTAATCTTAAGGGATCTGTTGAGGTATAGAACTCTACGCATATGATGGCGTCTCTGTACAAAGTAGCTTACCTACTGTTCTAAGTACAACCGGGCGGACGCATTTGTAACGTGAGATTCGCCGACAGCAATTGGTCTGCGTAGAGACAGTTTTATGGACTTGCATATACCATTCCCAGGCCATCGTTCATCAACCGGTTTGTTTGGCGAGCTCTTCGTCTCTGCTAAATTGGTAACACAACCAAGGGAGCACGTGAAGGTTCTCACTTGTGAGTTTGCGATGGCATGCGGACCGGCGTTTGCTATTAGCATAACGAGGGTATGTGCCGTAACAACGAATACACCCTGCACTTTCACCCTAGATGGCTAACAGTTCGAAGTTCAAATACGTCAGCATGTTGCATTCCACAAAAAGGCTAATCACATTGGAGCATTCTGAATTTGATGCGGTCAGTGCCATCCGTAGACTTGTTCGCCGGAAGACATTTCAAAACCCAGGTATAACCGGTACACGCTATAAACAATACGTGATCTTTGACGCTCTCTTGGGGAAGATGTGAAGAAAATGTTTAAAAGAAAGTCAAGGTAGCGTCACCATGAATCATCCAGCATTTATTATCCTAACACTTGTCGAGGGCTAGCATAAATGTTACTAAATAGTCGGCAGAGATCGAAAGTGGCCAGGACACAAAGACATCCACTGTCTTGCTCATTGTCAAAGATTGAAGGCGGTTGGTAGAAGAAAACCTCGCATAAAACAATGTGAAGAAATGAGAAGCAAAACCACACCCATGCATGGTCAGGTCATGAGCAGAAGGTCAAATGCGGATAACCATTCCTGTCAATTGTTCTGACCCCAAACACACGTCGCAGAGCAGACGGGCCTGTTTCACTTGACACACTAAGGAGCAGCTTGAACTCGGTTACCTTCTGTTCGCCGGCAGGGTTAGGGAGAGTTCCCTTATTTCTCGTCCTGCAGGCTATGCTCCTGATCAGAACATACTCTCGCATATATCAGTATCAGACGCCGTGCCGAAGGACACATTGGCTTGGAACAGGTTTCTCGCGTTTCTCGCGCTAAGATACTTGGTTGAGCAGATGCGGCAGATGAACTTGCAGTCCTTGAGTGGTAGCCGAGGAAGGATTATTTTATTAAATTTCTTCTTGGGCAACAGCACAGATGCTACGCCCTGCAGTGATTGGTGCACCTGCAGCCAGGGATTTCGTGTAATAATCATGATGCCAAGTTCAATGCCAATGCCACTGAACTGCTTGCTGGCGAAAGCAGCTTAGTAGTTACAACGAACTAGTCCCAGTATCATCCTCAAAAGCATACGTAACACTATAACCATATAAAACGTTTGCATCAAACGCACATGCGAGTGAAGCTGATAAACATTCCTCTTTTTGTCACTCGAACGTGAGGAACGAGTGCGAACGTGACGTCCTACACAGTGGAGCGAATTCATGAAAATATTGCCGGACAACCTGCAGTCCAATTTGTTAGTCTATGGTCCTAGGGTAAATTCCGTCCAATTTAATCGTTGGAATTTAATTGGAAGAAAGGAACAGGTGAGAACTCTCTGCACAACCCTCTCGCCATGTTTAACACATAAAACGTGTAAACGCAAACCTCAATATCAATCGCTATTAATTCTATCGCGATCACAATTCGATTTCATCGCAAAGAATCGCGAATTTGTGTTTGTGTGTGTGTGTCAATGTTCACCGACACCATCCGCAATAAAAATGCGCCACCCAAATACCTCGGGACGTAAGCAATAAACACATAAAACAAAATAACACCTAACCGTTTCATACGCTTGGATAAGCGGCCCCAAACTCCATGCCAATTGTCTAGCATTTGCTGACCTAAGGACAAATGGGGAGCCCACACGGTTACCGCACACACACACCTCCACACCTCGACACTTTTTCTTCAAACTATCTCCAATGAACTCTACTCCAGAACACACGGTGGTAATGATATGGTTATACTCACAACAAGAAAAGCAGTCCTACTGATTGTCGCTCGCTCACAAATGTTCACAAATCGATGCTCCGCTTTCCGTCCCTTCCTCAGCGAATTCACCTCACTGGCACTCCAACGATCCCTGAATAATGATCAGCACTGGAGTCAGTTTCTACTGGACTTCAAAAAGGATTATCGCAATATCCTCGAAGAACACGTGACCGATAACGATGGATTCACTGAAGCAAAGTTCGTCTTATTCGATTTGTCTTCGATCACTAGTACAATACACAAACAAGGAGCTTTCGTTATGCTCCGGAGATAATTTGTTGCTAGAATCGAAAACACAGGGAAACGTGATAAATAGTGATCTTAAGGCGATTTCGATTCGCCGGCGATCCGCGTGCTTTGCGATCGGTCAGCGTAATAAGCGTTGATCGTCGCGGGCAAGGCTCTTTTATAAAAATTTCCCTTTAACCTGTCCCCCCTTAACCTTCTTCTTCCTCCGGCAATTGCACTTGGTCATAAGTGTCCGGCGGCCGACGTCCGCCTCTACCTCCTAGCCTGGCCTTTTTCCCAGTTCCCCTCCCTCAGCGCAAACCGTACTCCTCCGACGATCGTCGGCTTTCTCACTCGTGTTCTCACCTTATGCTCGTCTCGCAAGCACTCGCTCTGGTCGCGTCTCTCTCTTTCCTGCCATAACGCATAGTCGAGGGTGATCGCGTGTGTGTCGCACCGGACACACGAATATGAGACCCCGGTTCATACCCCACCACCTCCACAAACCGCATCACAACGACGGCAGTGGACGCTTTTCACGCAAAGCAATACACCGTACGCGACATTCGGACGACGTCATCAGCGCGGGATCGATGATGAATCTGCTATTGACCGCCCATTCTGGACGCACCGATCGTCACGTAGAACCGACCATCCTTACCGACGACCGGGTATCACGCGAAGCCGATCTACAAAAACGATCGTCCAAAGTCCCACAGTCAACAGTCGGCAATGCTAATGCTCAGGGTCAGGGTGTGACAAGCGCGTGCAAGAGCCCTACACCACTAAACGCTTCCCGAAAGCCTCCCCCTCTACGGCACACGCCACACTGGATAAGTGGTCCATTGGATCGGGCGTACATTACGATAAGCTAATTGATAGAAAAACCCAAAAATTTGGCTTATTCATACCGTCGCCAATTTCAATATAAGCAAGTACATCCGGAAGTGCTGCTTTTGCATAATCGATGTCTTTTTTGTAGCTTACATCTTACTCAAAGTAGTGATCAGATTACCAACCAGTCTACTAAAAAAGCACATACAGAATGCTAAAGTGGGAATCGTAGCGAAAGCTACGTTTGTATTGAAACTATGAAGTGTAATTGTAATTGGTATTCCCTAGTCTAGTACCGAACCTAACTCCAATTTATATGCTTATAGCTTTTTGCTGAAAGCCATTAGTAGGATGGTTTTCCAAAAACATTAGCTCAATTATGTTTGCGCAGGGTTGCTACAGGAAGCTTATGAGGTTCAATATAGATTTTATGTTTTACGTTGCCAATTTTATTTGGAACACTTTGAATTTGTTTCCATCTATAGCCTACTTTGTTCGAACTGGCACTGAGACCGTGGACCCAATTTCTTGCTCGTGTGTGTTTAACAAACTTCATTTGACAGGTGACTGCTGACTTATGCACTATTAATTTTGATGGCTCTTGATTCTAGTAACTGTATATAGCATATACGGTGGGTCGCACGCCATCCAGACAGAATTTACCTTTTAACTATATCAATGGTATTTGCCGTTGATCGAACTTTTAGGGTGCATGGATGACTGGAATAGTTTCCTCTCTGCGCGAATTGGAACACTGATAACATGAATTCAGAAAAGAGAAATGGTTACGATTGGAACACATCTGAAAACGTACAGAGTATATCAATGGAACATATTAACCCATAATGCTACTGTAGCCCTTTGTGAGCCCAACCGTTTATCATCGTTACATGATAAAATCCATCTGATTCAGGATCAAAGATATAAAAAAATATTGGACCGTAGGATAGAACGAATAGAAATACCATATAATTGAAACATCTACAAAGGTGGGTGTTTTTTTGCCAATTGACTATGTAGAATGCAAATATATTTAGGAACTTTAAGGTGTCTATTCTAGATAGGCGTTAGCTATCGGTAGTCAATCCGCATCCTGCTTTTCACACGAAATACCTTCATGAAGATGAACGAAAGTTTAAATTTTCTTGTTACAAAAATAATGCACTATGTTTAAAATCGTCACTGTGTCAATTCGAAATGAACGTAAAAACATTTTCGAAGACTTAAGGCTTTTTTCTTTAACGAATTGCCCCTTCAACTATTTAAAAGTTCAAGTGGAAAATATTTCGTTCATATTAAAGATAATGAAGTTTAAATAATTAAGCTGACAGAGGGATAGAACATAGTGGAGATAGTACATTTTATGCTATACAACCGTTGAGCCCAATTACGATAATAACATTTTAGTGGCGCACAGACTTTTGCATCGTAATCACGCATATGTACAAAATCGAATTGTAAATTTACGTGGGATTTCAAATATTGGTTTTCTTATATCATATGGTAATATTTTACGCTAATAACTTCACATAAATTAGATTGATGTTTTTGTTTCGTAAATTGTTTTGTATATTGCCTGTCTGATCACATCTCGATGCAGTTTCAGAGAATAGTGAAATCATTAGTTGTTTATCATGCTTTGTTCTGATTTAATGAATATGATTTCGACTCAATAAGGGGCCTGTTCGTTTCATGATAATTTCCATTAAAATCACTCCCGTTCATTTCATCAGATACATTGTGTAACCAATTATAGGACGCTAAATTCTTCCATTCAGACCCAACAATAAAACCCTGGAATAACAAAACATTGGTTAGCTTTGATAAAACGGACGATTGGGAGAGCGATCAATTTGGTATTCCTACGAGAGGTTAGATCCGACGTTGAACCACGATCAATCAGTACGCAAAACCAGCCCTTCAGAATGGATTCCCTTTGTTTTTATGGCACATTGCGAACGGTCTAGGGACTATTTGCGCTTGGTCATACAATTTACGAGGTTCCTTTTTTATTAGCAAATCTTTACGATCAACTGTTGATCAGAATGGGAATGGTAAAATCATTCCGCTTTCAACTGACTGATTTATTCATTTTTCTATCAGCAATTGCGCCCACAGAAGAGCACCAGCAATGAAAGTACTGTCTACGCGAGTACAGAGTCTCTAAAACAAATGACTATATCATGAGCGACGAACCTGACCCGAAATATTCAATGTGCTACTGCTTGTTGAGAGAAAGAAATGGAATTAAATATGAGCTCAGTAGATCGTTTTATCGTTCAAGGACGTATTAATGTTAGTTACGTTAGTTGTGAAATACACTTGCTTCAATCGTGCATGCGGGGTTTAAGCCTAATACATCATAGCAGTATCAACCTTGACAATGGAAGGTAGTATAGAGCAATTACACCTGCTTTTATAGTATTGCCCAAAACAACAACCCAGCAAAAAAGTAGAAAGATGAACATCAAGGTGGCATCGTAGACTTTTATGACTAAGCTACTGCCCGACCCCGTTTTGCACGCGCTAAGCGCTGTCAAGCCGCATGGATCGGAGATTGGTGGGTGCCCACCGGGCGTCACTACCACTTTACAACCCATAAATTCTATCGTAGCTGTATCGAAAAGCTGACCATGTGACAGAGAAAAAATGGACTCCAGCGCGAATGCACGTGTTGCGATCGTCATTGACATTCACTTGATCTTGGCCATGTAATGAAATCCATGTAATCTTAAGGAATCTGTCGACGTATAGAGCTCTACGCATATGATGGCGTCTCTGTACAAAGTAGCTTACCTACTGTTCTAAGTACAACCGGGCGGACGCATTTGTAACGTGAGATTCGCCGACAGCAATTGGTCTGCGTAGAGACAGTTTTATGGACTTGCATACACCATTCCCAGGCCATCGTTCATCAACCGGTTTGTTTGGCGAGCTCTTCGTCTCTGCTAAATTGGTAACACAACCAAGGGAGCACTTGATGGTTCTCACTTGTGAGTTTGCGATGGCATGCGGACCGGCGTTTGCTATTAGCATAACGAGGGTATGTGCCGTAACAACGAATACACCCTGCACTTTCACCCTAGATGGCCGACGGTTCGAAGTTCAAATACGTCAGCATGTTGCATTCCACAAAAAGGCTAATCACATTGGAGCATTCTGAATTTAATGCGGTCAGTGCCATCCGTAGACTTGTTCGCCGGAAGACATTTCAAAACCCAGATATAACCGGTACACGCTATAAACAATACGTGATCTTTGACGCTCTCTTGGGGAAGATGTGAAGAAAATGTTTAAAAGAAAGTCAAGGTAGCGTCACCATGAATCATCCAGCATTTATTATCTTAACACTTGTCGAGAGCCAGCATAAATGTTACTAAATAGTCGGCAGAGATCGAATGTGGCCAGGGCACAAAGACATCCACTGTCTGGCTCAAAGTCAAAGACTGAAGGCGGTTGGTAGAAGAAAACCTCGCATAAAACAATGTGAAGAAAGGAGAAGCAAAACCACACCCATGCATGGTCAGGTCATGAGCAGAAGGTCAAATGCGGATAACCATTCCTGTCAATTGTTCTGACCCCAAACACACGTCGCAGAGCAGACGGGCCTGTTTCACTTGACACACTAAGGAGCAGCTTGAACTCGGTTACCTTCTGTTCGCCGGTAGGGTTAAGGAGAGTTCCCTTATTTCTCGTCCTGCAGGCTATGCTCCTTATCAGAACATACTCTCGCATATATCAGTATCAGTACCGCCGCGCCGAAGGACACATTGGCTTGGAACAGGTTTCTCGCGGTAAGATACTTGGTTGAGCAGATGCGGCAGATGAACTTGCAGTCCTTGAGTGGAAGCCGAGGAAGGATTATTTTATTAAATTTCTTCTTGGCCAACATCACAGACGCTACGCCCTGCAGTGATTGGTGCACCTGCAGCCAGGGATTTCGTGTAATAATCATGATGCCAAGTTCAATGCCAATGCCACTGAACTGCTTGGTGGCGAAAGCGGCTTAGTAGTTACAACGAACTAGTCCCAGTATCATCCTCAAATAAAGCATACGTAACACTATAACCATATAAAACGTTTGCATCAAACGCACATGCGAGTGAAGCTGATAAACATTCCTCTTTTTGTCACTCGGACGTGAGGAACGAGTGCGAACGTGACGTCCTACACAGTGGAGCGAATTCATGAAAATATTGCCGGGCAACCTGCAGTCCAATTTGTTAGTCTATGGTCCTCGGCTAAATTCCGTCCAATTTAATTGTTGGAATTTAATTGGAAGAAAGGTACAGGTGAGAACTCTCTGCACAACCCTCTCGCCATGTTTAACACATAAAACGTGTAAACGCAAACCTCAATATCAATCGCTATTAATTCTATCGCGATCACAATTCGATTTCATCGAAAAGAATCGCGAATTTGTGTGTGTGTGTGTGTCAATGTTCACCGACACCATCCGCAATAAAAGTGCGCCACCCAAATACCTCGGGACGTAAGCAATAAACACATAAAACAAAATAACACCGTTTCATACGCTAACGTTTCATACGCTTGGATAAGCGGCCCCAAACTCCATGCCAATTGTCTAGCATTTGCTGACCTAAGGACAAATGGGGAGTCCACACGGTTACCGCACACACACACCTCCACACCTCGACACTTTTTCTTCAAACTATCTCCAATGAACTCTACTCCAGAACACACGGTGGTAATGATATGGTTATACTCACAACAAGAAAAGCAGTCCTACTGATTGTCGCTCGCTCACAAATGTTCACAAATCGATGCTCCGCTTTCCGTCCCTTCCTCAGCGAATTCACCTCACTGGCACTCCAACGATCCCTGAATAATGATCAGCACTGGAGTCAGTTTCTACTGGACTTCAAAAAGGATTATCGCAATATCCTCGAAGAACACGTGACCGATAACGATGGATTCACTGAAGCAAAGTTCGTCTTATTCGATTTGTCTTCGATCACTAGTACAATACACAAACAAGGAGCTTTCGTTATGCTCCGGAGATAATATGTTGCTAGAATCGAAAACACAGGGAAACGTGATAAATAGTGATCTTAAGGCGATTTCGATTCGCCGGCGATCCGCGTGCTTTGCGATCGGTCAGCGTAATAAGCGCTGATCGTCGCGGGCAAGGCTCTTTTATAAAAATTTCCCTTTAACCTGTCCCCCCTTAACCTTCTTCTTCCTCCGGCAATTGCACTTGGTCATAAGTGTCCGGCGGCCGACGTCCGCCTCTACCTCCTAGCCTGGCCTTTTTCCCAGTTCCCCTCCCTCATCGCAAACCGTACTCCTCCGACGATCGTCGGCTTTCTCACTCGTGTTCTCACCTTATGCTCGTCTCGCAAGCACTCGCTCTGGTCGCGTCTCTCTCTTTCCTGCCATAACGCATAGTCGAGGGTGATCGCGTGTGTGTCGCACCGGACACACGAATATGAGACCCCGGTTCATACCCCACCACCTCCACAAACCGCATCACAACGACGGCAGTGGACGCTTTTCACGCAAAGCAATACACCGTACGCGACATTCGGACGACGTCATCAGCGCGGGATCGATGATGAATCTGCTATTGACCGCCCATTCTGGACGCACCGATCGTCACGTAGAACCGACCATCCTTACCGACGACCGGGTATCACGCGAAGCCGATCTACAAAAACGATCGTCCAAAGTCCCACAGTCAACAGTCGGCAATGCTAATGCTCAGGGTCAGGGTGTGACAAGCGCGTGCAAGAGCCCTACACCACTAAACGCTTCCCGAAAGCCTCCCCCTCTACGGCACACGCCACACTGGATAAGTGGTCCATTGGATCGGGCGTACATTACGATAAGCTAATTGATAGAAAAACCCAAAAATTTGGCTTATTCATACCGTCGCCAATTTCAATATAAGCAAGTACATCCGGAAGTGCTGCTTTTGCATAATGGTGACCTTGTTATAGCTTACCTTTGTTGCTACCTTACTCAAGGTAGCAATGGAAATAGCAACAGATTACAAAAGAAGATCAGCGCATACATACCCGCCGTATATTGGAGGGATTTCCAATTGTATTGCGTGATTCAAGCTGGATGAGAACGAAGTATTTCGTAGAAAGAAACCGACATCAGAAGTGGACATTATAAAAAGAATTAATTAGCAAATGATAGTCACCATTCCGTTTACCTCAGCAGAAGGTGAGCTTAAACATACACAAGGCCGCCGCGGTCCAGTTACTATGCACCATTACTAATCCCATTGCTGGACTGCTTCGATACTATAAATACACTAATAAATCGAAAATCAATCATGGACCACTAAGTCTGGAAGCGGAACCCTTCCCTTTCTTTCATCCAAACGGTAGGTGCAACAATTCGCACCTACGGACAACAGAACATGTGTTTTCTCAGCATCAGCCGAGCATCTATTGCAGTTTCCAAAGTGCAATTGCAGGTGTATACTCACTTTACTCACTACTCCACTGCATGAAGGAGTGTTTGAGCGTGGGGCGTCCCAGTGTTTGCTTGACGAGTTCCTTTCGATTGCAAAAAAAAACTGTAAATACAAACTTCCCACTGCAACCCATGCGCCACAAGCGATTGTGAATGGGCCTCATTGAATGAAAATAAAAAGCCTTGTCCGATACTTTTTCCTCCGAAGCAAACGACCGGGAAGATGTTATTCCCTTGACGTCAGCTAGCGCCTTGACGTGCGATGGATCTGATCAAGAGGAACCACTGGTCCTTCTCCTTCGTGCTGGTGCGGCCAACAGCACTCAGCCTTAATTGCTTTCCGACAAGAGACACTGATGCGCACGGCGTGGTACACTATTTGGTCCTCTTTTTTTAGATACTTTCTAGGTAGCTTAGGACCACTAACGAGATGACTAAGTCTAAGCTTTCATCAGTTTCGAGAAACGCAGTACTGATCTGTGACATTAGGTGCAACCAGCATGACTGTAGCTATTAGCGATTCTCTATAGAGCCGATCGCTTTATGGCTTAGATGCTTTGATTTTGTTTTTAGTTTCGTTGTCCGATCGCCCCCGTCTTCATCGTCTTTCGAACGCGTCATCGGTTTGCTTGAAGGCTACCGGGGGGTAGCACCAAACCTGCTGTAGATGTTCATTATTTACAGCTGATCAACCCAGACGCACCTGAGAACGAACGTGGCCATGAGTGCGCGCGAATGTTGAATGATCGTCACACACGATCCGAAACGACCTCCGCGGATGTTGAATTGTCACACGGTCGCGAGCGCCACCGATCTCACCGGGTAAGTACTACGTTTAGTACGATGATATCGATCAAGAACGAATCGTTAATAAGAAAAAAACGAATGAAAAAAAATCAGATCTTCTACGTGGCTGCTGCTGGGCGATGATGAGGAGCTTCAGTTTCAACAGTTTACTAACGCGCAATTGCGCCGAAGCTAATCGGAACCTATCTCATTGTGCTTGAGCCATGGACGAGTGGGGAGAGAGGATGTAAAAAGCGCTTTGTTCTATTACATGATTTTTGCTTGCTCTCCCCATTTTTAAATGCCAACAAGGACATTTTTGAAGCGCAATTATGAAGAAACATGACCACGCTAATGGTGAAGATTTTGGAGAATTTCATTGAAGTATATAGCCGTGGCCACACGGAGCGAAAATTTGAGCGCAAATTTACAAATTAATGCCAAATCGTTTACGCTTCGATATGTTTACGTGGCCGGGTTGAGGAAATTAAAATCGTTTTGTGGAAGAAAAGGATTGAACACACTAGCAATGATCACTATCTATCAATGTAAACCACAAATAGAACATATTGCGAGCCCTTCCGTTTGCAAACAGCTTTTACTCTAGGTTTTACGCTCCACGGACCTATAATCGTTTGACAGCATGTAAACGGCAAGCGTAAATGTTTTGGCATTAATTTTTTCGTTTGCGCTAGAGTTTTCGCCCCGTGTGGCCACGGCTTATGATCTAC
Source organism: Anopheles darlingi (assembly GCF_943734745.1). NCBI lineage: Eukaryota > Metazoa > Arthropoda > Insecta > Diptera > Culicidae > Anopheles > Anopheles darlingi. Next base: position 45,550,828 of record NC_064874.1, read on the forward strand.
AAGGCAAGTGGTCTCATTACACGCTGCAGGTGCTAAAATCCCCGAACCATTTGTGACTATGCCTTTTTTTTGTTTCTCTGTGATAACATGAATTGAGGAGAATAAAAACACAAGAAAAATGAAGATACTTTATCCTGGCGCAATCAGTGATTCAGTCTTTTATCAATGAAATCACATTACTTATTTCCCGTGAGAACGCAATCGTTTAATTACTGAGGTTGAATGAGGAAAGATAAAACAAAAAATGGTAAATTCGTTAGCCCAAACGGATACGACTTGCGGTGCGCCCCACTAACAGCCAGAACAGTTGCATCAGCCATTGTCGTCATTGCTCCTGCCGAATCTGTGGCAGAAGATTTGTAATGCTCATCCTGGGAACCATTTTTCGGCGAGAGCGACGACTGCTACCTTCTCACATCAGTCGACAGCGTTCAGTGCATGCAGTGCAGTGTAATCATCAAAGATGCCAGGTACAGAACTTTAAATTTATGTTCTCTCCTGGATTTTCATTGGTGGTATAAACAGGTCAAAAATAAGTATTACACCTTAACCGATTTGGTAGGCTTCCTAGTTCTAAGTTGCCTTTATAGCTCCCCAACCACATACACACCTTCCTTCAGTTAATACATTAAAATTCCACGTCCTAGATTTTTCTATAGTCCTCGTAAATCTAGGATGTTTTTCTACAGTCCACGTAAATTCTGGATCTGCGCCCTTAACGGCCCCTTAAAAATTAAGCGGCCGCATAGCACAGTTTTTTGTCAACCGGGTTTGAGTTTTGCGGGATTGAATCCGCTGCCATAAACATACGACCTCGCCAGTGACAGTTCGTGCCGGTCAAAACAACAGTTTGTTTTTGTTGTTCTTGTTCTTTTTTTTTCTTTTTTTTGGGCGGCTCTGATAACGCAGGATCCGAGTAATTTCGTCCCAGTTTCCTGAATTTGGTCCCAGATCTCTTGGTGTAGCTTACAGCACCAGTTACTCCCAAAATGAAATCATAGCCAGGCCTCTGCTGGCACTCGAAACGGATCAAGTGCATTTACTATAGTTTATTAGGCAAAAGCAGTGAAAGTGTAGTGAAGTCCACAAAGTGCTATTAAGTTCAATAAGATCGATCAAGTTGGAGCAACCAGTGCGAAAGTGGGTTGTAAAAGAGTATTGATAGTAATTCTCCTTTCTCTACGCATCACCAACACTCCAACCATGCTTGTCGACCTCGATGTTCAGGAAGTGGAACCGTCGCAGAGCACAGCGACAAATAGTGCTCCCGGACGATCTGGTGTGGTTAAGTACGAGTAAAGTATCGGATCAATATTTACCCTTTAGCGTTGGGCTGCTCGCCACCGTTTACTTAAGATAAGAGCCGGACACAGCGCGATAATTCATTCATTTTATTCTAATGCGATGGCGGGTCCTTTATTTGAATCACTTTTCAGGTCTGACTGGAACAAAATCATGCAGATCGCAGACGAACACAATCTGCTAAATCTGCGGCAACTCGCTATCGGCGGAGAGCTGCGGGCTTCTCCATTCCGCAGCGTATGCTGGGCTGTGTTCCTAGGCGTTCTAGAAGCACCTGGTTCCGAACGATGGCCAAAGCAGCGTACACTCGCCCGAGAGCACTATCGATCGCTGAAGGAAGGCTTTGTAATGAACCCGCACCTCAAAACGGATGTCAGCGACGATCCTTTGTCGCAATCGGAACAAAGCCTTTGGAACCAACATTTCTGTGATCAGGAACTATGCGCTGTGATAAAGCAAGATGTTGTGCGCACCTTTCCCGGTGTTGACTTTTTCCGAAAACAGGCGATACAACAGCTTATGACCAACGTTCTTTTCTGCTATGCGCGTCAATTTCCTGCCATGTGCTATCGACAGGGAATGCACGAAATACTGGCGCCACTCATCTTCGTCATTCACAGCGATCAGCAAGCCTTAGCTCACATACAGGAGCTTCACCCGAACATCAAGTAATTTTACCATTACACTCCCTACGAAACTAAAAGTCCTTTCTTTACAGACGCTTCCTCTTTTTTTCAATATTTTAGTCAAAATCTCCAAACGATCTTAGATCCACAGTACCTGGAAGAGGATTCCTAGTAAGTATGCAATATGTATTCTGTCGATAAGTTACGGTGATATTTACCATTGCATGTATTTTTTTTCTACACCTCTAGTGCAATATTCTCAAAAATTATGGCTCAAATCGAATCGTTCTATCGCATAACCGACGTTGTGCCAACGGCAACGGGATACTTTCCCGCTCTGTCGTCAGGTAGTCCAAACGTTACGGCTGGGTCTACTACGATTAACAAACGAAAGCTTGAAATTGAAGTTGTCGAACAATTGAACTACATCAAGGATAGGATTCTTATTAAGGAAGATCTCCATTTACACAATCATCTCCTCAAGCTAGATATTCCATTGGCCATTTTTGGAATGTAAGATACCTTTTTCTTAACACCATTAACTTCCAAGTAAATACATTGGATTTGATTTTTTAAATCTCTTTTGTTTTAAACTACTAGTCGCTGGCTTAGGTTACTTTTTGGAAGGGAATTCGCCCTACAGGATTTGCTGCTGCTCTGGGACGCAATATTCGGCGAGGGTGATGATTTTGGACTCATCAATTATGTGGTAGTGGCAATGTTGATACGAATTAGAGATAAGTGTAAGCGTAGCACCAAACGCCTGCCATATCATTCGCTAACTCGCCTCTCTGTGAATTCCAGTGATTTATAGTGACTACACAACCTGCCTTTCGTACCTGATGCGATATCCGACCAACATCGACATTTCGCTGGTTATACGACATGCTTTGCACATGAAATCGCCGAAAATATATGAACGTCCAGCTGGCGCAATGATTTTTCTTTCGTCGCCAAAAAAACACCAATCGACGCAACAACAACCTTCCGTGATGCGTTCAACCTCAAAGGATTCGGCTTCGCAGAAATATTCAACACTTCCCATCGTACATCAACGGCGTATCACACTAGAGCATCCGTTGCAAACCAGGTCTTCCCAGGCAGCGGCAATCGTAGCCAGTGAGGAGCGTCAACGAACACATTCGCTTCCTCGGAACACTGGCTCTTTACGTAAAGCTACTGCCGGTGAGCTTCGTGAGGTCGCGTGCTTGGCAACAAAGCAAGCTATTACCAATTCTGTTCAAGCGGAAATTCGAGATCCGACCGTCACAGATGGTTATCGAGAAGATGTAAGTCAAAGTGTTATCAGACAATCCAACAGAACGCATCATACTTCGGAACAACTGTTCATCTTTTTTCTCGTCTATTTATAGGATCCGGAATTACTTCGGATTGAGCTTCAGAACGCATACAACATAATGTCGGTTGGAAGGGCCAAGCTTCTTCAGTACTTAGCCGTTCTACGGCGCCACGTTCGGCCTTCCAATCCGCACGGTGAGGTGCAACAGTCGTTGGAGGGTATAGAGGAAATTTGTTCACTGCTGAAGCCCCGTTACGATACGGTGTTTCGAGTACCAGCGCCAATCGATGCTGCGACTGAAGCAAACGAAGACCCACAACACAGAGCCACCACAAAGGTGTCCGGCTCAGCGGAGCCCAGTGGATCGAGCCAAAAAAGTGTCCAACGAACGCAAACGCCACCAAACAGTTTAAACCTGCAACGCTCGTACAACTACGATCTGGATTGCCGACGAAACAGTGCCTCGCAACCCATCACACAGTATGAAATACCGGAGGACAGGTACAGCAAATTGGCAACCAAAAAGCTCGCCAATCGTAAGGAGGTAGAGATGAACGTATTCTCGAAAGATTTTACTGACCGCCATCGGCGAATCGATGACAAAGATTTACCCAACGCCTATCCGTTGGGACATGAACGCTCCGAATGACCATTTCGAATGCAGTATTTCCCCCCTATTATCGTAACACCAATGCTGATAAGTACTCATCTGTGTATGTTCTCATTACGCTTCGATTGAAACAATGCGACTAAGGATAATAATAAACTGTTGATATGAAGCTGCCACGTTCTATGCTATGTGCGTGTTTTAAACGTAATTGGTTGCGAATGATTCTTAAGATTAATGAGAAAAGAAAATATGGACTATTTCATTTTCTAAATCAATCAGAACAGATTTTTATTGTGGCGCATCTTTGATTCTACAGGTTAGATTTATTTGCAGAGGCACACGCCATTATCACACGAGAATCCCTTTCCATTTAGCAGACATGTTACTCGACACAATGTTTTTCTCAATGATGTGCAGCCAGACGCCGGAACGGTGAATACGAAAACACAGACGATCAGAAGCGCGAACAATGTACGTTGGCTGAGCATCTCCATGGTACCACGTGTTGCGTTTTTCGTATGTTGACGATACACTTTGGTTGAAATATTCACGATTATGATGATGTAGCATCAAAATCGCGTCCTTTATACAAAACAGATTCATAAGGTACGGCAGTGATTAGGTTGTTTCGGTGCCTGGATCATATATGTTTGTACAAATGATCAGTATTTGCACAGACGGACCGATTTGAAGGCCATCACAGCAGCTACAGATGCATTATCAATCCGAATCGGCGACTTCTGAGACCCTCACGAATAGGACGAAGTAGAAGAGCATTCTTTCCTTAAACGGAAAGCGGTATTCCGGCCACCTAACATCAATATTACCTTCATTTACCATCCATTTTTATATAGTTGTTTGCGAATGATTCTTAAGATTAATGAAAAACGAAAAAGAATCCTTCTTTCATTTTCTAAATTAAATTAAATCAGATTTTTATTGCAGCGTATCTTTGATTCTACATAACCGGGTAAAGTCTTTTGCAGTTGCACACGCCATTTTCACACGAGATGAATGTGCCACCGAGTGCACATTGTACTCGACACAATGCTTTCTTCAGTATTGTGCAGCCAGACGCCGGAACGGTGAATACGAAAACACAGAGGATCAGAAGCGCGAACAATGTACGTTGGCTAAACATTTTTAAGGTACCACGTCTTGCGTTATTCGTATGTTCAGGATACCTGTATGGTATTATTCACGATAATGATGATGTCGCATCAAAATCGCGACGCTTATACAAAACAGTTTCAGAAGGCACGGCGAAGAATAGGTTGTTTCGGTGTCTAGATCGTTTATGTTTGTACAAATGATCAGTATTTGCACAGGTGGCATGGCTGAAGAGCATTATCAATCCGAATCTGTAATTTTAACTAACAAAATAAAATGATGATTTTTTTCTTATTTAGTATTTTATAAACTTGGATAAAGTGATCGTATATTTCCTGTACAACAAGTTATTATCAATGGTATTACAAATGGATGGGAATACGTTGTTTAGACTTTCCCCCAGCAAACACTATACTTTCGCCAGTTTATTACATACATTACATATAAAGTGAGGATTATTCAATCCATCTGCAGGCACATTTGTACACGATGAATTTTAATTACACTCTCGGAAGCTTTCCTACATCATACACGATCATCACAAAGCGCAATGTACAAGCCAGCGCTAAATTAACCTACATCGAAGGCAACACATGCATCCGGATCACTCTGGATTTTCCAATACACTACAATAAATTAGGAATGATTCTTTTGTCGGTGCGATATGTGGTAACTTGTGAATTAATGGTTGAAATTCTGTTAGCTTCTGAAATGATTGATGAGTTTGATAATGTACTGGATTCTCAGATTGTATGCACTTCCTTGTACGTTCCTTCAATTTGATTTTCTCGTGCGCTTTTTCTTGCGGGTGGATTCTACCCCGGAAGATTTCCTGCGGTTCGAAACTACCTTTGCCAGATGTTTCGTAAAGCCAAAATCATTAATAAACAGAGTTTTCACCAATATCTTCTTGCACACAGGACATTCAGTAAACATCCCGTTTACCTCCAACTGTTCGACGCATCGGCCGCAGAAGGCATGAGAGCAATTTACGATCACCGGCAAAACGTAGGCCTCCAAACAGATAGGACATTCTAAACCCGGGAACTGTTCGAAAAGGGCCGGACCTGCAATAAACACAGGAACTAACGTTAGGGCAAAAGACACAAACAGCAAGAAAAGGCCACTGCCATTAAAATGTACCTCTGTTCCTTAGATTGTATCGCATTACCGGCGCTGACTCACTCGATTTCTTCGAGTCAGTTGAATCGTTTAATTGTCCTTTTCCTTCCATTTCTCTAATCTTGTTAGCTTTTATTAGAACCAGTTAATAAACAACAGATTTTTGACTTGAACCGGCGGAAGCCCGGCTCGTCAACGTCTCCGTTGACCGTGTTGCCAGTTTCGAGTTCCAACCACGTTTTATTCCCCATTTAATCGCTATAAATACGGTGATAAATATTAAACTGCACATCCTCTAATTAGAAAGATTCACGCTACATTTAATCGCATAATAATCGCACAATCGATAATCGCACAAATAAAATTAAATTTATCCACCCACAAATCTGACCGTCACAGCGCCCAGCATGCAGTTTGACAGAGGAGACCCTCGCGAAGTGCCGACAAGTAAAAGGACGAAGTAGAAAAACATTCTTTCCTTAAACGGATAGCGGTATTCCGGCCACCAAACATCAATATTCCCGTCATTTACCATCCCGGAATTACGTTGACTACAGCAGTTCGGGCCGAAGAGAAACATGGCTTCGATATCTGCCACCGAGAAGCCGCAGATGCAGCAGATTGACCTCAACACACTCAATCTTCAGCAGTTGACTCAGTTGAAAAACCAGCTCGATAGTGTAGGAAGAATTTACCGGCCTGTGTGTAGGCGTAGCTCGGGACTCACGATCCGCTTTTCTTTCAGGAGTTGCAACTATTCCAAGACTCGCTCAACACCATGAAGATGGCACGATCAAAGTACTCCGCTTCGAAGGAGGCTCTGGAGAGCTTCAAACCGGACTGGAACGGTAAACAGATTATGGTGCCGCTGACCGGGTAAGTTGATGGCTTGACCAAAACCACGTTCCGTTCGTCAATTTACACTTTAATGCATTTGCTATGAATAGGAGCATGTACGTCCCGGGTACGATAAAAGATGCGAGCAACGTCATTATCGAGGTCGGAACGGGATATTACGTGGAAAATGTAAGCTTGACCTACCGATGGAACACGCTGTTCCGGTATATCGTGCTATCGTTCAGCAAATAAGCATAGCTTGTACATTGCAGGATGTGGACAGCGCCAAAGCGTTCTTCAAGCGACGTGTCGAATACGTACAGACGCAAATCGAAAAGATTGAGCAGCTCGGGATGGAGAAATCGAACATACGAGACGCTATTCGCGAGGTGATGGAAATGAAGCTAGCTCAGTTAAGCAAAGAGATGCAAAAGAAACGCGAAACAGAATAGAATGACCGCCGTTTTCGTTTTCGCCCGTTTATTTAAAATCGTTCATCCTCATCCCGCGGTAGAGCTTCGATTGAATCTAGCCACGGCTAGACCTAACCATGTCGCCGAATGTAAGTTCTGTCCGTCGTTGAACGCCATGGGCTGGCTTGCACCCCAAAAACGTTCGATAAGAACGTGCTGCTGTCACAGACCGACCACCGGTGGTGCTCGGCATTGCATTTACGCGGAAATAAACTAACCAAAAAAAAAAGAAACAAGGACGAACACATTGCTGCGATTGCTCTGCGACTGTTCTTATTGTGCAGCGAGGATTATTCATGGATTCAGCGTTTCCTTCAGCTCCCCTCCTTCCAGCAGCTCCTTGATAATGTCTAGCCCACCGATAAGCTCACCGTTGACGTAGACTTGCGGATAGGTAGGCCAATTCGAGAACGTCTTTAATCCCTGCCTCACAGCTTCGTCAGTAAGTATGTCGAAAGTGTCATACTCAACGCTGGAAGATGTCGACCGGATGGAAAGACGGAAATTAGCATACGAACGGTCCAATTAGAATTACAATGGCTCACGTCGGTCTTACCCTGTATCGTTTATGATCGCTATCAGCTGCTTGGAGAACCCGCAGCGCGGCGTATTCCGATCTCCTTTCATGAAGATCATTACTTTCGATCGATTTATGAGTTGTTTTAGACGCTCCTCCAGATTACCGGAACTGGTACTATTGCTTGACCCCACTGCAGCCGCTGAAGCACCGGCATACTTCCGCACCTTCGATGAAAGTGCACCGACATCTACCCCGTCGATACGATCGATGGCGGTTCCGGCGCGGAAGAACAGCACCGTAGGTACGGAGTCGATTTGGTGATGCATCGACACCTCGGACAGATCTTCGGCCGGCACATCCAGAAACTGTATGGCCGCTAGTTCCGGTTGCTTTCCGAGCTCCTGCATGACGTCGGAAATCTGTTTACACTGCTCAGCCCATTCTGCCGAGAACAAAACGACCGAAACGGTGGCAGCTCTGTTGCGGAAAAAGCAAGATATGAAGTGGCTTTACACGCCGGTTGTTGATTTTAACGGTCTTACCCAATAAGCTGCTTGTACTGCTCCTCACTAGCGATCTTAGTAATACCCATCTTCGATTAACGAGGAAATGAGGAAATAATATTGAAGCAGGATCCGCGATTCGTCTCCGACCGACCGGGCGCACGGGGTGATGTGAAAGCTCTGCCCGACTGCTCGAAAATGACCACACTTCGAGCAGTACTAGGCGACACGCACCATGCCATCAAAACCTTTGTTTTTTTGGGTTTAGTTTTTTCTCAACACATTTTCTTTCCAATCTATCGGGTTTTTTCGAATCATTTTATGTTTTAAACACCAAGCCGCAGCTCATTGCCATCAAAGTCCAAATTCCACGTGTTACGTGTTTGTGGGCAGTAAACTTTCGCAGGCCCGATTGCGTAACCGCGGCCCATTAATCAGCATCACAGCCGCGCGATCGCGAGTACAGACCCCCTGCGGTAATTCCGGTTGTAAATCTTCGCAGTCACGAGAGAAAGGATGTTGAAGAACGCTGTGGCATTAGTTACCGGTGGTGCCTCTGGGCTTGGACGGGCGACAGTGGAACGTTTTGCCCGTGCCGGCTATAACGTTCTGCTCTGCGATCTACCAACCTCGAAGGGCAACGAAGTGGCGAAGGAGATCGGCGACAACGTCCTGTACGTGCCGGTTGACGTGCTATCGGAGAAGGATGTGACCGGTGCGCTGGATCTGGCCAAGAGCAAGTTTGGACGTCTGGATGTATCGGTGAATTGTGCGGGTATTGCCGTTGCCGTGAAAACGTACAACTTCAACAAGAAGGTGGCCCACAAACTGGAGGACTTTCAGCGTGTACTGCTGGTAAACACGGCGGGAACCTTCAACGTGATACGCCTATCAGCTGGCCTGATGGGAGAGAACGAACCCAATGTCGACGGTCAGCGGGGTGTGATCGTTAACACGGCATCCGTCGCAGCCTATGATGGACAGATTGGTCAGGCTGCTTATTCCGCATCGAAAGCTGCCGTCGTTGGAATGACTCTTCCAATTGCCCGGGATCTGAGTACGCAGGGCATCCGGATCGTTACGATCGCCCCCGGCCTTTTCAATACGCCCATGCTGCAAGCACTCCCAGAGAAGGTTCGTGCGTTCCTGGCAAAGACTATACCGTTCCCACAACGACTCGGTGAACCTTCAGAGTACGCACAGCTTGTGCAAGCGATCGTCGACAACCCGCTGCTGAACGGCGAGGTCATCCGTCTCGATGGTGCTCTCCGTATGATGCCCTAATAGCGGCCAGCCGACATGGCACAACACTCGATTTGCTAATCGAACTCTTCCATTTATACACCAACGCATGCATTTATCACGTACCTCTAGCTGGAAATGGAGCAGGCAGCCTAGCACCACAACGCTGGAATCGTCTCACGATTCATCAGACTGCTACAATCATTTGTACTCCTTGTCTGGCTGTAAAGTTTCAAGTAAAACTTGGTATTACAGAACCAATGGCTTTATTAACGTTTATTCAGGTACGGCCGACCATATCACTTTTCTACTACGATTTCATTCGACGCAAAGCGATCGTGGATTAACTTTTCACAAAGTGGCAAATTCTTCAATTTGTTCACCTTCGCATTGAATCGCGTTCCTTTGCCATTACCTTTCCCTTCGAGAATGGTGCACATCTCCGGCCCAAGTGCCGCAATATCCTCCGCTTTGCCTTGCAATACCAGCTGCCCCTTGCCACTGTTATCTGTTTCCGCGTTTGTGAGAAAAAGGAAGCAATCGGGCAATTTTACCATTCGAAGAAATGTATTAATGAAGTCCGATTCGGGGCCATCACAACGATGATGCGTAAAGTATTTTGGGGCCACGGGTTGTTGGTTTAACTTTTCCGCCTCTAGTGTCGCCAGCTCGGTGGACAGCTTCTTGGCAACACGCTGAGTGGAGCGCACTGTTGACTGCAGTTTTCTTACGAGATCCACATGTGAGCTCGCGCCTCCATTTAGCAAACCATTGAATTGAACCTCTCGTTCGTAGCATTCTGTCAGCTTGCGGAGAACTCGTCCACCCACGAGAAAGTGCACCAGGCACTTGTTCTTCGCTTTCTCCACGCTGAGCAGCTTGATCGTTTGCAGCTGAGCTAGGTTGCGAACATGTGTTCCACAGCACATGTTGCTTTCTACACCCTCGATCGTAACCACCCGCAGAGGTCCGGTGACATCTTCCGGTAAACCTCTGGTGGCTCGAGTAACATCCGATTTCAACGCAGGATCATCCGCTTCGTAGACTTTAACTCCGACTGGAGTGCAATCAACGATAAGCTGATTGCAGATCTTCTCTACCAATACCAGCTGCTCCACGGAAACGTCCTTGGCATCGAGGTCGATGTAGCTGCTCTCACTACCCAACCACCAGGATTTCGTGTTGTATTTCAGCTCGCGGTCAAAGATCGCTGTTATGAGATGCTGCCCAGAATGTTGCTGCATGTGATCGAAGCGACGATCCCAGTCGAGGCGTTGGACCACTTCATCGCCTACTTTGAATGGTGCCGTTTCTTCATCACCTTCGAAGTAATGGATGGCCTGGGCGCCTTTTCGTACAATCGATTTTACCTTCCGATCTCCCACCAACCCGTGGTCATATGGTTGGCCCCCTCCCTCCGGGAAGAGAATCGTATCTTCAAAGATAACTGCATACCCTCCATCACTTTTATCACATTGAATCACCTTCGTCGTGAACTCCCGCAAAAAACTATCCTCCTGGCACTTGAAAACCATTTTTGGTTCCTCTAAAGATGGGCTGAAAGAAATCACCCTTTCTTAATTTAGCCGGAAAGCGAAAAGCGAATCCGTCGGCCAGAATATTTTCGTCTTATTCAACTGTGTTTACTCGCGAATAGTACCGGCGTATGATCAGGTTGACGAAAAAGTAATTCATCGCTTTGGAAACTGCTGAAATTCCATTCTTCACCTTTAATTTTAGCCAAGCATCTTGACATTCATCAAAAGAATATTGAGAATCTTTTAAATATTCTTGCTGCTGTAATAACTATCGATGAAAGCCTTTTTGGCGAGGAATATTGAGATATTGTACACGGAAATCTGTTCCAAAACCCCAACCCAATATTTCATGCACGGCTCTTTTTCACCGGGCAACTTCCTTGCGAAAACGTCAAACCACATCTGACAGCAGGGCTAGCTTCTTTCTTTCTCGTGTTTTGCCGTAAGCAGGTCGCTCGTGCATTCAGAAAATCGGTGGAAAAATACCGAAAATCTCCCATCCAGCCTAAATATGGACAAGACTTTTGTGCTCGCACGTGTTACGAAGGTTCTGGGCCGCACCGGATCGCAGGGACAGTGTACCCAGGTGAAGGTGGAGTTTATTTCTGAGCAGAACCGACAGATCATCCGCAACGTCAAGGGTCCCGTCCGCGAGGGTGATGTGCTTACCCTGCTGGAATCCGAGCGTGAGGCAAGACGTCTTCGGTAAATTCGCTGCAGCTTCGATGCATACTTTCCAATGGAATTCCCGTCTCCAGGTAAGCATTAAGTGCCCAATCCCTTCAGCAAGCATCCCATCGCACCCTCTTGGTAGTACCGATAGTAATGGTTTGTCCCGTTTTTTAGGTTATGTGTGCACTGGCTGGTGAAGCGGGTACGATTAGCGAGAAATGAGATGTACAGAGGGAACATCGTTGGAAATCGCTAATCCGCGGAAGCCATTACATATTGAAAGGAGAACCATGGTTTTGGAAATAAATAACATGAAGTGAAAGCTCGAAACATCCAGAAACCCATTTAATTGTTGATCCTTAATCCGAATGCATCAAGCGTCCATTCAATATTTCAAACATTAACACCGACGATGACACGTTTATCGTCATCGCGCATGAAAATAAACGGTCATGTTGGCGGTATCAGAAATAACTATACCGATGAAAGGAAGATAGATGTTTCCGAATCATGCCTGTGCTTTTCGTACTTGATTCCATTTACTCGCGTTATTGCTTATCTGTTTATAGATAGTTTACGAGCGATAATAACTAGATTTCCAACAAATAGCGAATCTCCTGCAATTCCTTTTTGGAAAACGTGTACGCGTACTACCACTTTTCGTGAATCATAGAAGAGCGATTGCATTCCTCGTGGCGCTAGAAATAAAGCCACCATAAAGCTAACGGGATGGTTGATTAAACAAAGTGGTTCTGGGCAATGTATCGTCACTAGGCACGTTTCAAGAGATACCAATAATGCTCCAAATTACGATCCGAGCCGCATCGGACAGCACAAGAGCCAGCATAAAAGATGCAACCAACTGTTTTTTCAATTCTAGTGAGCGCGCGTTCACCGGTCCGAGTTCGGGCCTCGAGATCCTGGGCGAAATTCCGCTTCTTCTTCTTTGCGGGGATTTTTTTCGCTTTTTCTTCTTCTTTTGCTACCAAGGCGGAAAATGAAAAAGAAAAGAAAAAGCAGTTGTAAACAAACCGATTGCTACGAATTTGGACCAAAAGGACAAGCCCAGTTTTGTTAAAATAAAAGATAAACTTCATCCAATCCTTATCTTTGTTCTACTGCGAATGGAAATAATTTAAATGATAGTTTTTTGGGAAGAACAACTACGACCAACTACTACATCCTAAACAAATCGGTTCTGGAGATTTTCTGTTGGTGACTTTTTCAACAGCTCCTCTTTTCCCGCAATAGAATTCTATTAATCGAAGCAATCATGAATCCTATGACGTAAGTACAGCATTAATCCTCACGATTCCACCCATTACCATAGTCCTTGGGTATTTTCAGGAACATGAAAAATGTCCAGAAGCTTAGCGACCAGGATCTGAAACTTGGCGGCAAAAATTCGTGGCATGATCAGTACCGCGACAGTGCCTGGATCTTTGTTGGAGGTTTGCCTTATGATCTTACCGAAGGAGATGTAATATGCGTGTTCTCGCAGTACGGGGAAATTGTAAATATCAATTTGGTGCGCGATAAGACGTCGGGCAAGTCGAAAGGATTCTGTTTCATCTGCTACGAAGATCAACGTTCCACCGTTTTAGCCGTCGATAATCTGAATGGTATCAAATTGGTCGGCAAAACTCTGCGAGTGGATCATGTACAGGATTATAGGCCACCGAAAGAAAATGAAAACACTGACGCCGAGACGAAACAGCTGTACATGGAAGGTTGTGCCCCCGAAGTGCAGAGTCAATCAAGTACGAAAAGTAAAACATCCAGTAAAACAGAATCAGACACAAAACGATCACATTCGCATAAAGAACGATCTTCCAAAAAGGAAAAGCGATAGAAGTAATCCTTTAAAAAATAGAAGCATTTTTAAAACAAAGCACATAATTTTAAAACCTACGTTCATTTATTTAGTCTATTCCGTTTGTCCTTCAACGAGTACTATTCTTATCCTAGAAGACCAGCAATACGCTCATGAATATAGGTTACTACGGTAAAGGTTTGCATACGGGATCAAGTCTTGTAGAGTTTTGGTAAGTAAACTATTCGTTAATTCGAAAATGACCCGATACGCATCGCTTGGGATTCATTATTTTTATTAGAAGACATAAGAACGGTCATAAATACAGAGAAGGATATCGCTTAAACAGATTTACCACAACTCTGCTCAGGTCCGTGATTTAGCTGCTATGGCATCGAGCAGCCTGAAGCTCGTCTCGTAGCGACGTTCCTTATATTGCTTGCGATGCGATATCCAGGACTTGCGTAGATGCTTCCATTTCACCAGATGTTCCTCCAACAACTCTTCCTTCCCCATCGTTGCTGTATTGATTTTGAAATCGGTGACGGGATGAACGGTTTGCTGGTCGTATGGTTCCATATTGCCCGCACTTTCTGGGAGAGGCATTTCACGAATTTCATTCACCTGACCATTCAGGAAATTTTCCACTATTTCCGGGTTGTATTCTCGTTTGAATACAACCGTTTTTGATGAATCTGATGTGGTCTCTTGACCGCGAGGAGTCGGGTGGTTCTTATACCATGCACGGCACATCGCGTACAGCGATGATTTTTCATTAAATCGGCTCAAATCGATGTGTCGATCGAAAAACTTCATAAGATACGGCTGAGGAACCGCCGGGACCGTTTCATCTCGTCTGCGCTTCGTGAATTCCCGCCCAGATTCGGCACTGTCGTCTATTTCTTCCGAAGATTCGTCCGTTGAGTGATGGCCCGTCTTCAAGGCTCCCTTCAAGCGGCCTCTGGCCAAATCTACATTTGCCGACGATTCAACCTTGCCTGGTAACGATAGGATAACGTTCAATTGGTAATCCTCCACGCAGCTTACGCTCTTCAGCCAGTTTTACTTACGTTTATCGCTGGAATTTAGCAGAGTTCGTCTTTTCGGCAGCATTTTCGTTTTTTCGGTTCAGCGTTCGACAAATTTTAGGGCGAAATACAAAGCTTGTGTGGCGAGTCAGGCTGTCATCCCTCCCATAAAACCATAATCACAGTGAAACCTCCACTAAAATCCCGTTTCGGTTCTCTTTATTGAGTTGATAATTTCAACACAAAACATAAATCAATGCAGACCGCGGTAATGGGAATAACTGATCTCAATTTTTGTAAATCGCACTCTTTCTGATAAATTACACACATTTTTTTTCTTTTTTTCCAACTCCAGTTTTATAGCACATTGTTTACGAATGCAGTGCTAAAAATACGCGTTGACATCAACTTTGTCCAGCTGCGTTTCTCTCGATATCTGAGCAAAGCAATTTTCAGTGCAATTTTTCCATTTTTGGAGAGTTTCGCAACGCCGTGACCTGACCCTCGAGTACCTTTTCTGTGATCGTGGCTGAAGCATGCAGTGATCATGTGAATTTTGCCATCCAACTGCTGTGTGATTGAACGCGAATCGATGCGGTGCGGCGTTTCTACGGTCTTTTGCTGATACCGAAACGAATCGCGCGTGAGGAAAATGAGTACCCGGCCCAGCCCAGCTCCTTTCAAACGATCGATCGATGGTCTGTTCAACGTGTGGCTTAATCTGCGAAATCAAGGGCACGAAAAACCGCTTCGAAATGCACTCTATAATGTGCTGGTCGTCGGCGTGATTGCCGTGGTAATCGGCGTTATACTAGTGCTGGCCCCGTTCTTCAAACCGCTGCTTTGGGCGTTCCTGTTCGGGGCGGTGTTATTTCCAGCGAAAAAACGGCTCTCCGAAGCGCTCAAAGGATGGATCGAACGGATCGAAAAGGACGACAAGTACCTGTTGCTCGGTGTGCTAAGCGCACCGGCCTGCTGGGTCGATTCGCTGGGCGAATTTCTGACCGGCTGGTTGCGGGATCATCTCAAAATCATAGGCATCGGTTTCGGTGGACTTGTGCTGTTGCGCTTCATCCTCTGGCTTACACCGTCCGAGGTGTTCTTCTCGATATGGAACTTTGTCGTTTGGAATCACTCCCTGTTCCGGTCATTGCTAAGCTCACTGTCCCTGCACATGGTGGTGGTCATACTGCTCCTGTACGTAATCAGCGTATACTTCCTGTGGACGCCCGATTACTCCACACCATTCCTGGTGATCGGCCAGTTCCTGTGGATGGTGATTGTAGGGTACGGTAGCAGCTTTCTCGGTGCACTTCAAGTGCCCGTCTTCTTGGCCCTGCTCACATACGGTGCCATCGGTCTGGTGTACAATATGCAGAAGGACGATCGCAACGTCCGGTTTATCGATAAATGGCACAGTCTTCTCGATGTTACCAGTTACCGGTTGGATTCTTCCATCGCAATCAATGCACCGGCTACAAACAGTGGCGATACATCTAGAATCGAGGAAATCAAATCCAAGCTGCAGCTCGATGTAACGGCAACGCCTCAGCTTTCCAGTACGATGAACGAGACGCCGATAACTGGCACCACGTACCAAGCAAGCATCCTCAACAAAGTGGAAGTACTCGAAAGTGATGTGTATTTCCGGTTGCTGTTTTACGCCTGCGGTGCTACGCTCGTTTGGACCCATACTTGGTTGCTCTTCTTGGGAGCCATTCCGATGTGCCTCCACATCGTCCGTCGATTGGCCGAATTCCTCGGTATCTTCGCGTACGTCTCGCAGCAGGCACAACATTACTTGACGCAGCTCAAGCTGTGGCTATTTCCACGGCATTCCGCATTACTTCCACTCTGTCTGCCGGGAATTCTGCGGCTAAATGCTAACATTCATCGTTATGCTTGCGCTAAACTGCGCTCATACATCGATGACATCAGCTCGATAGTGATGATCGGATTCCTGATCGTGCTCGTCATGCTGATTAGCGTGTTTGCCTTTACTCAGATCTACTCGGAGGCAATCGCGGTTGCACAGCTCGGGTCTAATCTTGTCAACCGCACGCTTATACATCGACCGGAACTCATTGAAATGTTACCGATTGGTAGGGCAGATGAACTTGAAGAATATGGCATGAGCGTGATGCTAAAACGAACGCTTCTTTCGTTACAGATATGCAATCGATGGATAACATTATCGACAACGCGTACAAGTATGGACGATCGCACATCGAACAGTATGTCGACGGTATATTTAACGATACGGATCCGACCCAAGCGATCAAACTTAAAACACAAATACTCAGCGTTTGGGATCGTCTGATACAGAGCTGGATGGATCGAAACAATGGTGAAGGAATGGTAGGGCCCCGAGTGCCAGCCCAAGCCATTCGCATGACGATCGATGAGATTTTTATCAATCCAAGTATGTTGGACTGTCATGGCAACACTTTGCTGGGGTAAAATTTAAAATCGGTTTTTATTATTGCAGTTACTAAAGCTGGGCTCATTGGGTTCATCAAGAGCAACTTTGGGATGCTATGGGAAGTAGCAGATTCCTTGTGGATGCTGCTACGAACCAACCTTACACTTTTGCTGTCTGCCGTCGGAACGCTCGTATCAGCCATCCTTGGTGGTGGACATGCGGTTCTTAAGTTTTTATTTCACACGGTAACAGAACGCCATCGATCGTACTTTGTGCATGGTTCATTTTACATTCCTTTTTTTTGTATCCATTTCAGATCATTTTCTTTACGACATTATATTATTTACTGCAAAGCAGTCAAGATCGCTATTCGCCGACAGCAATCACCATCAACAACTCCTGGGGACCACGTATAATTCAGGCCCTGGAAGATTCCATCTCTAGTGTGGTAGTAGCCACGCTGAAATTAGCCCTTTTCCACGGCCTTTTCACGTGGTTAACACACACCGTCTTTGGAGCACACATCGTTTATTTGCCGGCGGTACTGGCCTCCATTTTAGCAGCTGCACCCTTCCTCGAGACGTACTGGTGCAGTGTGCCGGCGTTTCTGGATTTGTGGCTGTCGCAGGACCGTTTCTGGCTCGGGGTCATATTGGTGTTGATTCATTTCATTGTTCCGTCCAACTTCAACCCCATCATTCACTCCGAGATCAAGGGGTGCGTATAGTAGCAGAAAGCTTGTATCAAGCGAACAAAAAGTAATATGATTGTACTCGGTTTGATCGGTACTTGCAGTGGAGGACACCCGTACCTGACCGGTCTATCGATTGCTGGCGGAATGTACTTATTTGGCCTAGAAGGCGCTCTGCTTGGACCATTGCTACTCTGTTTGTTGGTAGTTCTGTTTGAAGTTACCATAAGTGCTATCCGCGATAGTCCTACTACTCCACAGACAAGGTAAGCTCTGACCGGATGTGTGCCAGCCACATAGATTCTTATTTTTCTGTTGTTGGTGTCCTATACTCCTGCGTCGCTTTAACAATCTGCTGGAATAAATAATATCCGTTTCCTTATCTTGCTTTTACCAAAACCAAAAACACAAAAAATACAAACTAAATGGATTTGCCTCAGAAAATCCAGCCTCGATACGAACAACGATATCTACTCACCTGCAACTACGTAAGTAGAGCTACTAGATTGTTTGCTGGTTTTGTTGTAGTAGCTGTATACAGCTGTGTGTATGTACAGCTTTTTGTAGCTGTAGCTGTTGTGTATATACAGCTGTGTGTATAAACAGTGTGTATACAGCTTTTTAAGTAGTTTTTCTTTTGCTATTGAAATTATTGTGATAGAAGAGCTTTGCTGAATCATAGATAAGTAATATGCTCTCTTCGTTCAGTTTTGAAACGTATGCTGTATTACTTACGCTAATGTTGCACTCGCACGAATTATGTTTG
>NC_064874.1:45574402-45596902 GCF_943734745.1 Anopheles darlingi
TTTGCACGAGAGAATCAACTTAATAGTTGAAAGCACTATACAATGTTAAACCAGAAAAGTTCAAAACTATTGACCAATTTTTCGTAAAAAAAGGCAATGATACGTATAGGAGGGTTCAGGCTTATTTGGGCCAGTAAAAGGTATATTTTTTTCTTTTAAAACCACCAGAATGTATTTCATATCGTAATCCTTATGCAAAACTACAATTTTACAAGATGATTGATGAAAATCTATTTTTAAGAACAGTCATGAAATCATTTCCAGGTAAGCGTGGCGCCAACATGCTCTATTTGCTTTTGGCTAACGTCGCTAAGAGATATAAAAGTCACTGTTTTTGTTAGATAATGAGTCTCTTCAGGTGATCCCATCTAGTTTTATTAAACAAATATTTGGAAAAATTAAAATATTATAAATTATAGACATAGGAACGTATTTAGGGGGGCCTTCGGTATTTTATTTTATTTCTTCGCATTTACTTTTTATATTTTTTCATGAGTGTTGATCATTTCAAGACTATTGTGTAAAATCTCAATCTAAGCAAAATTGACAAAGATATTGATTTTTGAAAATTAACCATTCAAACAAGGCTTAATGCATCTCGTTACTTTACATCGCGTTTCCCAAAACCTACGTTTTCAATGTCGGTGCCCATCGTAGCATAAAAACTTTGAAATTTTGAACACATAATCTGTACAGTATTTGCTAGGTAGCCCCGACGATATTTTATAAAAATTGTTGATATTTTTTTTAAATTATGTAAAGCTCATTGTTTGAGGCAACATCGAACAATGCAGCACTTTTTCAAATTTAAAAATCTGCAAAAAATCGAATAATTGGAAATTTAACAAAAACTCGACGGGGCTACCTGAATAAACTTATAATCTAACAAAAAAATATTCATTTAAATATTTCTGATGACCCGGCACATGGCTACGATGGGCACCGTAAAAAGTACATTTTTGATAACTAGCCTTTTTAAATTGGATGCCATGAACGTGGTTTTGATCAAATCTTCCCCAAAATAGAACCAAATATTCTTGAAAAGTTGTAATTTAATATGAGATTATTTTGATAAAATGAAGTTGAATGGTTTCTTCACTAAAAATGGACAAATAAAGCATTTTTTTGACCCGAAATAACCAAAGCCCCCCCTTAAATGATGTACAGATGAAGTATTCAAAACATCAAAATGATTGAATCTGCAGCTTTCTATGTTACAATCGAGTGCGACTTAGGAAACATTGGTTTTGGAAAACCCGCTTCAAAGTCAAACTGCAATGTATGACGCTCGGCTATTGCAATCAGCTTTATAATTATCTGTTTTGGTTTTGATCGGTCCAAACAACTTATACGATATTCATGAGATGTTTACTATCCAGAATCTTCGGTTTGATCTCAATTTTAATAATTATCATGATCATTTTACTTTATTCAATCATAGTGCAATGCTCTGGTACAACATTAAACATGTGATAAAGTGCTAGCAATACTGCTATTGATTCCGCGTCAGCTCTCCATTTTTCGTAGTTAGTCACAAAGCTGAAAATTTTTTGAAACTCGGTATCAACCAATGTCGTTTAGAACATTAACTCCAATTGCTAAACACTGGCTGGCAGCCGACGATCTTTGATTTCGCGCTCACCCAATATTGGCCCAATATATTACGCTGGCCAGGAACTCGTGGAGCTTGACCACCTTTAGAATACGAAACCAAGATGTTCTTGCAATAATAATACATTAAAATAAGAAATTCCTGTAGCACTTCCCGTATAGGACAACGCGCTACTCGTTTATTCTCTAATTTATTACTGTTCTCATCATCTCTCTAAAAATATTCTAATCAAACTCTGTCTAGAATTGATTGCTACACGCAATGCAGTATTCATACGAACGATTGTTTCTTCGTCAAACTCGAGCATCAAAAGAACTTAACAGAACAGCTGCCTCCGTGAGCAAACATGCTCCGGCAACAATCCGGAAAACAAACCAAAGAAATGAAAGGAATCTTCCCCACAGTTTGGCAAATTGAATCGCCATCAACAAACAATCAACAACCCATCACAAACAGCACCGGCCATGCTTTCGGACAGGGGAATACAACTCGCCAATGTATCACGGTATCAACTGTCGCGATCAAATCTAGTTCGGAGGGTTAAATGAAGAATCTGCCTAGAAAATGGCCGACATCGGCCGGTCCCCTTCTCTGATATTTACATGGCGGACCGCTGTGCATCATCTGCATCCTTGTGACGACGTGTTTGGTATTTTCCTGCACCCCAAACCAAGTTAGCACCAATGGCCGACTGGCCTGTGAGTAATTTGAGACGATTTAATCAAACTTTAATGTGATAGTACGCTCGCAGTATTACGCTGGGGTGAAGCAAAATACCCCAATGAGTGTTCCTGACAAGGGGAATGATTCCGGACGGTATCGCATCTATTTCGGAAGCAATAAATGATTAAAATAATAAACTAACTTACACAAGAAGCCGACCTCTCCATGATGTTGGCCATCGTGGTTTAATTAAATTTTCTAACCGACAGTGCCGTTGAAATGTGAGAAGAAATTGATATGCCTTTGCATGTGGCCGACGGATGAGAGAACGAATTGTTCCAATTCCGTAGGTACCTGAAGGAAATGGCATCTGGGCCTTTTAATCCTTCCGGATCTTGGTTTTTGCGACCGGAAAACGGATACCCTGCAGGTATCTTGTCCCCGTACCAGGGTTTCCCTTTACGGTCATTCGGTCGATTTGTCAACCGAATCATCTGTAAATGTTTTGCCCACAAACAAGGAGATGCATTACAGTTTTTAACACTAGGTCAAACCGTTAATATTCTGCAATACACAAGAGTTTCGAAAAGAGCACTTGAACATTCTGACCGATAGTGATCTGGGTGAAGCTTTTGGAGGTATTGGCGGCGAAGTTCAGAGAATGATCTTTATCGTAAGCCACAAAACTGCACTAGTGCTAATTTACTGTGACAAAATGTTGGTGTCTTTGTAAACTTTTTCCAAATATTCCCTGAAAACATCGCTCGATGCGACTTTGAAAATCTAATTTCAATTGAGAGTTTTGCAAAAGGAGATTGCAATTTCATTCGGTTAACAAAGATTTTTTTAAGCATACGGCTCGTCCGTTCTTAGATATGTAAAAAATAAGAGTTTTTTTTTTAAAGGAAAAGGATTTAAACAATTTCTTACAATTTTCAGCTAAATTATAATAACAAGAAGTTGCATTAAAGTATCAACAATATAAGCGACCAATAGTTATGGACGCATAACGATCATGTTTTCGTTAATTCTTCGGCCCTTATATACATTCTGTCAAGAAAGTACCGGGAATAGTCGATTTAAATCTGACTGAGCTGTCGGATCAATTTAAGCTTTTTTTCCTAGGTTGGTACAACTGTTCTTAAATATTGTGCAAAATTTGAGCAAAATCCGTCAAATCGTTTGGTTACAGCCATTTTTTAAGTAAGTCGATGTCAGTAGTGAGCGGCGATTTGTTATCATGGGTGACGACGTTAAACAAAGAATTTGCTTAAAGTTTTGTTTTGCAAATGAAATGTCGTGTGCCGATGCATTGAAAATGTTGCAAAAAGCCTTTGGCAATAATACTCTATCAAAAACTCGTCCATATGAGTGGTACAAAACCTGCAAAAGTGTTTGGACCGATGCCACCAGTTTGCTTGTTCTGGTTGTTCATTAACTTCCTCAACCGATGAAAACATCGATAAAGTGAAAGATATGGTGTTCGAAAAACATCATTATAGCTTCAGAGAGTTGTTTCATGAACTTAACATATCGGTTCGTAACATTTTGATTGATTTTTGGACATGAAACGTGTTGCAGCAGAACTCGATCCAAAAGAAGTTTCTTTTACATTTTTTTAATTTTCTATTTTTCGCTCTTAAACTAAGAAAATGTCATCGAACAACCACCGTATTAACCAGAATTAGTTCCCTGTGACTTTTTACTTTCCCCAAAATTTAACTTGCCCCTTCACGGCATCTGTTTTTGTCGATTTAAGCCATAAAGCAAAAATCGCTGCTTACTACTGACATAGACTTACTTAAAAAATTGCTGTAAACAAACGGGTTGTCGGATTCCGCTCAAATTTTGCACAATAGTTAAGGGCAATTGTATCAACCTAGGAAAAAAAGCTTAACTTGATCCGACTGCTTAGTCAGATTTAAATCGACTATTCCCGGTACTTTCTTGACAGAATGTAAGGCTGATCTAAAGGAAAATGGTACAGATAATGTACAAGTTATTTGGATTATTTAGAGACAACATTCTGAAAAGTGAGCGAAATGTTAGCATCTACCTTCGGTATCTAGAGCTTCACTACTCAAAACAATTCATCCTTGCTTTGCAATTGATGGATCTCAGTGAGGAATGTTCTATATTGTTACCGCTTGTACGACTAACAAGGTTTTTAGTGTACTTTAGATAACATGAACTTTGATACAAAGATCGGTGACTAGCTTGGAATCTGGAAGAGAGGAATCTGGAAGAATAGGATATGCAATGGACACACGATCGTCTAATCGGTTCGCCGGGCTTCATCCTTCATTGATCGCTTATCCATTTTTTCCAAGAAATCCAATAAAAGACATCTTCCTCACAGCACACCACTCATCCTGAATAAGTTCAGCACGCGTTCATAATCACATTAAAAACAGGAACTAAGACACACGGACGAATGTCCTCAAGCATCGGAAGTGTGTTAAAAAAAAGGTCAACATTGAATGAAATGTTCCTGCCAGCGGATCCCTCGGTCGGGATCGAACTTCGAGGATGCTGCAAATCATTGACGAGGAACCTCTGAACCTGCCATCAAGCGACACTAATTCCTAAGAAGCATACACATCCGCTTTGCCACTTCAACGCATACAAGACAGTTTGTGCAGAATGAATGGAAGATCCGATCGTCTTGAAGTTCCATCCTAGACGCACAATCCGCTACACCGTAAGCTCGCTTTTCTTCGGTCTTTTCAGACAGCGTAATCCGCCATTCATCCTTCATTTGCGAGGACAATCGGATCCTCGATATGCGATGGTGAAAGGCTGCCTTGAATGAACTTCGAAAGAGTCTTGTCCTTAACCATGTCCAGAGATCAAGCTACCCACTACGCACGACCTGAGGTTTGAACTTCCAGACGGGATGTGGACCGTCTTCCCATCAAGTACCACTGTTTATCCTACAAGTGCAGACAAAATCGCTAAAGCTAGCAAAAGTAAATCAAAACAATCGTAAACAATCATCCTGTTCAGGGGCTAGTTATGGTGTGAGACCAACAGCGGTGTATATCCCGGACAGCAGATCCGTAAGCTGTGCGCCTAGAAGCAAGCGACCAATCTAAGCTCCTTACTGCTCCAGCATTATGGAGACCTTCGGCCCTCGTGCCCTTCTTATCATGGCTGTAGCGTCGGGTAGCTACCCAAAGCCCGACCGGGTGGCAATGTTTCGAATGATTACAAGGATCGCTTGCAAAACAAACCACACTAAGCTCCACAAACAACGGACACGAGTGGTGCCCCGACAGGATTATCCTGTCCTCGGCTGTACGTGCGCATGTGTTGTGCATGTGTCCGAGATTCGGATCCCTCCTTCTTCTTGCAAATCGGCCAACTCGCCTACCTACAGCATCTCGAGTGCACTTTATTCATTAGCCTTTTCAAGTGTGCGCCTCGGCCGACCGAAGGAATTATTCAAATTTTCCTTTCCTCACCCGAAATAAGCTCGGAAGCTCGGAACTTAATTTGAAGAATTGGTCCTTTCGACCCGACGGTTCGAACTTCGAACTTGAACACGACGCGCACGTCGTCGTTGCTGCATTGTGGGTCTTGTGCGTGCCCGGTAGCTAAGGATAATCTTTCACAAAAACCGCAACCCAGCGGGCACTAGATGGTTCACCGCAGGAAGTCGTGCTGGGAATCGTCCGAAGCTTTGTGCGTACGATCCGTGCGATCGCGTTCCCATTTCACCGATGCTCTTACGCAGCAGCAACCGTGTGTCCTTTTTACAGCTCCTAGTACGATTGGTTTTTCCATGGACGCCGTACCTCTCCGTTTTGCGAACCCGAATTATGTAATAAGGATTAGAATTAGTATCCCACTGCGTGTGCTGATGCTGCGGCACTTCAGAAAATTTGGAAATGCTGTCGATGCTGCCGATGGGAGGAATTCGGTGATGCAGTGGAACCTCTCATGTGGTCTTGATGCTTTTGTTTTCTGCTGCAAGGAGCAGCATTATTGAAATAAATTATTTGCTTTTTAATAACCATAAACTGATTTTTTTTTCTTATGAATTTTACGTTTCCAGAAGCAAACTCATGTCAAAGATAATTGAATGAATGATCAATAAAAGAAGTATGAAAAGTTGTTATGAATTTTTTCAAATAATTTATTAGAAATATCGAATGTCTATGCTAACAAACTCATTCGGCATCTGGCATATGATATAGTTGAAGTCTGAACAGTTTGTATGATGAAATTTATTTGAGAGAAATATCAAACTCCTATCTACATTGATTTTTTTAGTCAATATGTTTTGAAAAAGTCTCTAACTATTTCCCAGATCCTCCACTACAGGACTAAATGTGTTATTCGACAACCCGTGTTTTATATTTTTGCAGGACATTTGTATGGGATTCACAGAAAGTAGTGTAAGCGAATTTTTTGTAGCCTTCTTCCATTATGTACTTTTTCCATAATGGAACAATCAAAGCGGAGGAACCAAATTATGATTATTTTGAAAATTACAATTGGCATATCAACCAGCATCCGATCTGGTACCGACGTATCCATAAAGGTTCCCCCAAAAATCGTTAAACGTTAATTTATGAGTGATTTGATGAGTTGATCGTTGGATTTCACATGGAAACAAGAAACATTCCAATGTTCATCGATCATTTTGATGGAAGGGAACAGTTTTTAATAGGTAAGATTGTTTCCATCACGATGAATATTGAAACAAAACAGAACAGAAATTGTAGCTATGCTTATTTTTTTAAATCCCGTTAGTGTGTGAGAACTTCCAACAAACTGTGTGAGAGAAGGATCCTTTTGGGCGGCACAGATTATCCAATAACGCGATACGTTCTATGTCCTTCTCGTTCGACATTTCTATTACAAATTATTGCGCGACAAGAGGCACAAAGAAGCAGGATAGGCTCATAATTATGTCATTTTATCAACCGAATACATCAGCTAGAACATCGTCGCAGGAATGCAAGGACATCCGTATCATCAGCTGCAATCTTCTAACCGCTGCCTATCCATTTCAAGTGTCCTTAACGAAGCGGCGACATTTTTTTTCTCTTCCATTCTGGAACCGTAATTGTCATTTAATTATCTACCACCAAGTGCTGGGAGGGTAGAGCGTTTTAGATACCTTATTTGCACGTCCTTGTTCCGATTTGAGATTACTGCGTTGATGTTGGTTCCCTTTTCTGAGGCCTTTCGTCCCGAATCAAACCTAGAATAGCACTAAAAAGGATGGCAGGATAGAATGGAAGAATTGAAACCCAGGGGAAGCCAGATTCTGCAGGATCGCGGTAAAATGGGAGGAGTTATGGCGTGTCCTTGCCGAGTAGGAATCCTGCTGGATGTTCCCCTACCCTAAGCAATAGGAGTAAATATTTGGACAGGGAATCAATCAGGGGCGACGGTGAAGGCGAACAATACCCGGGATGACCCTGCTATCTAGCGTCCATGTTGGGAAGGGTAGGACGGTTGCCTCCGGGCCAAAGCAAAGGAAAGAGGAAAAAGGGAAGCGAAGGATGTGCTCGCTGCGGTTAGATCCCGGGACGGCAGATGATAAAAGGGATATGATCATCAGCGGGTAGCGTTCAGTGTTGTGCGAAACCGGGAAGAAACAACACGAAATGGCATCCGCTCCCAGTTGCAAAAGTGTGGCCCCGTTGCGGCAAAGTGATTTTAGTATCGAGCACATCCTAACGCGTGCCGGCGAGCGGTACGAGAAACGTCGTCGGATCGATCAGTGCAGTAGCTGCTGTACCAGTAGCCCCGGTAGTGACGGTTCCGGAAGTGAAACTACCGATGGCGAATCTCGGTTACGTGCTGATGTGGACGTGGAAGGAGACGAAGAGCTAGAAGAGGAAGTTGAAATTACTCACTCGAGAACGGAGGCACCGGTGATCGGTGCCGGTTATCTACCGACGGGCGCAGCATCCGGATGTGGAGCTGGTGGAGTTCCTTCGTTCGATTGGCTGTACTACACACGTTACCATCCACCGAAGCTTCCTCGTAAGTAATCGTTATAATCCGGACCGTATGCTCCTTGGATCGTATGAAGTGCTTATCAATCGCCGTTCGTTCCTTTTTTGACGCACAGGTCCGCAGAAGATAGGGCCGGTAAAGCGTACCCCGGGAAGATTACCACGCGTTCCATTCACACCCGCTCAACTGGGTGCGCTGGAGGATGCGTATAAAGTGTCGACATACCTTAGCTCGGAAGAAGCCAATCAGCTCGCCTACAGCCTAGAGTTGACAAATACGCGCGTGAAAATTTGGTTTCAAAATCGACGGGCGCGGGATCGGCGCGAAAAACGGGAAGCTTCGATTGCCAACGGAAGTACGGTTCCGGCTGGACCGATACCGCTTTACGCTGGCAGTGCGGGATCGATGGCGGTCACGTCCAGCGCTACTCACGTTCCGGAATACCGAAGCCATCCCTCGTCGCCATCCAGTATGGAATGTCCTACTGAACGGAACAGTAGAAGTCCTGCTAGTGCAGATCGTAATTATTAATGAACTCAGCGGATGTGAAGAGTGGATTTTACGATGGTGCGATCGTTTTGTGATACGGTAACCGATGCGTTACCAAACCTCAAGCTTTTGATAGGCAAAGAGAGACTGTTTAAAAAACTATTTTAAACTATAAACTTAAGTCAATTTAATAGTATCCCATAAGCCTAGATATGTGCCGAAAAATTATAGTGTTTTAGGTGATCTGTTTGATCGTTTAAACAGTAGAATGCAAATAATGTAAAAAAGTGAGAATTTGTATTACTTTACATTATACTCGGGACGGTCTACGACGAATAAAATGTCTTAAATTTTAAAGTATCCTTTTAAACATTGTTCGGCTATGGATAAAGAAAAATAAATTATTATAACAGGAACAGGTCAGTATGAACCATTTTTGGCTGAAGTATCAAAATCGACGTCTATTGATTCTGGAGGGAAGCAGTGCCCAGGATTTTGTGGTGTCATAAGTTAAAATAATCACTGGGCATGTCTGGTGGCATCATGTGATCATTTTGGACCCAAATTATACTGCAATACTATCAGTCTAAAGCGCTAATCACGATTATATAGCATTGCGCGTGATAATGCGTGAAAACATTACGCACCACCCCAGCCGATCAGTAGATCAATAGCATTTCGAGGTGGATGCGGTATCTTCCCCTATTGTATTTATTCACCGTTCATGCGTCCGTTCTAATGAAATTCCTTTTAATAATAATATTAATTATGAACAAATAAATAATGGGGAATGATTGCAAAATTAGACAATGATTTTCGTTCTAAAACCCGTTCCTCCAATGAATCTCTCTCTCTGTCTTTGAAAGGGCTATTTGCATTTGCATTAGCCTTCAAATGTTCACTCGATTTGGAAAGTGATCTAACTTAATTGAGTCTCTTATCTTCATTTAGAACGTCCGTTCTTATTACACATACAAGCAGAATAGAGTTTGATAAGTCCAAATGACAAAGTAATTTGATTTCTTTCTCACAACAACAGCCAGCATCCAGAAAACAAATTTGAACAAAAGCGCGTTTGAGTTATGTTGTTTTTTTTTTCGTTTTATTTGTCTTAAAATACGCGATTCAAGTACAAGTAAGTTTCCATCGATTTGCTTTCATTAGTTTCCTGAAATTTGGGGATCTGCAAACGTTTCATTAACAAAAGTCTGCGTAGTCTTTGGGAGACCGTGGGATTTAGATAGGTAAGCGTAGGTTAAAACACCGCACGAAAGGTAAGAGTAATGCCAATCATCTTTTCAAGATGATAGTGTTATCGTAGCAAATTCACTCTTGGAGCCAACAGTTCAATAGTGAAGCGAAGGAAACTTACTTGCGCTATAAACCGCCCGCAGTTTTGCACCAATTTTACGTAACTTGTAAAAAAATGTAAGGGAATAAATTTCACCTGCCAGGTCACATGCAAAAGCAAGAACTTTCAGAAAAAAAAACTCACCAAAAATCAAAAGATTAGTTGCCGTGAGCACGGCGATGACTTTGACGGACAAGTGTGTGTACGTTTGTTTTTTAAAGCACACTCTAACGGGTCTTAACTAAAATTGTTACTAAAATCGTACTGCATGTTTAAAACTATTGTAAAAACAAGAATAAAAAATTTTAATCATCTTTTAAGATGATTTCCAAACGAACATATAAACACAATTGAACCCACTCACACATTTTCTCCATGTTAGCATTTTAAAGTTATTATCTACAAGCTGTTCTTACTCCGTACACACTGGTGGTGATATCCTTTGCAGGACAACTTAGATAATAAACGTAAAAGTTCAGGGATGCTGCTTCCTAAGCTTCTTCCACACAAGTTCTCTAACTCTAGCAGTAACATTACGCCTATCGCGGCCGTGCCGCAACTAGACACACCAGAGAGGTATTGGACACCTTCGAGCCTAACTACTGTGCGGTGTTTTGTGTTTGCTGTTTTGTACCGCTCGTATATTCCAACCATAAGCCCCGTATGCTAGTCTCGTGTCTCGCGGTATAGTAGATACGCACATCTAGAACCTTTATATTAAGTAAGCTTCTTACTGAGCATCACCAAAATGGTTTAACCTTGCCATTTATTTTTTATTTTTGTTTTTCGTGAAGCTGCTGGAAGATAGCGATAAGTTTGCGAATAGCAAGCACCTCTGCTCTCATTCATTCTTGTTTATCGCTTTTATTATTATCTGTTTATAAAGTTTGACAGTGCGTTCCTTTCTTTGCTGGGTTATTTCAATGATATCTTTTATCATCTCTTTTAGAATCATTTTTCAATTTCAGCCATCGGTTCGCGCGAAAACATAATTTCCCGTACGCGTTAGTTGTGCGTTGGGTAAGATTAACCTTATTTATAGCTTGGCTGTGGGGAATCGATCAATTGTGTTTAATATTCGACCACCCAGTGCCATAGCGGATAGGTTCTTCCAGAGTACCAGTATCCGTGTCCACCGAGGATGCGTTGATTTTCGAGCGGAACCCCTCTTTATCAGTGCATCCTTGTATAAAACTTGAATGTTGCCAGAATGGCAGGGTCGCACCGAGGATGCGTTGATTTTTGGGTGGAACCCCCTCTTTATCAGTACATCCGTGTATAAAACTTGAGACTGGCTGCCTGCCAGAATGGTAGGGTTAGAACTAATTAAAAGAAAATATTCACATGTAATACGAAGTCGCCACCGGGATCTGTTGCTCCAACCATCACCAGACCACTTCCTTTGTGTGTACATTTGTAAACTGAAGATAAGCAAAGATCGATGCGATCAGAATGAAACTATTACTGAAACTGGATAGCGCCATTTGGTGATGACCATTACATTTCGATATCCGGATCGAAAAGTTTAATCCTTCACGCAGATAATCGATTCGCGGCCTTTACCAACACCGATCCATTTCACTGGCACATCCATCTCGTTCTCGATCAAGCGAATATAATCCTGTGCCTGTGCCGGTAACTCTGCAAAGTCGCGTACGTTTTCCGTGCACTGTAGCCATCCGGGCACGGTGATGTAATTGACCTCTACCTGGCCCAAATCAGTGATAGAGCCGGGGAAATAGTCGATCTTCTTGCCATTCAGATTATAGCTGAAAGTATTTTTATGCAAAGCAGAGGCAAAATTAAGAATGTCCCATGGGCCGATAGCGCTAGCGAAGTCGTTGCTTCAGCAGCCACCTACCTCACGGCGACCTTGATTTCCGGAAGTGTGTCCAGAATGTCGAGTTTAGTCAAACAAAGCGCAGTATAACCGTTCACCATGGAGGTGTAACGCAGGAGGGCAAGATCGAGCCATCCACACCGCCGAATTCGCAATGTCGTTACACCAACCTCTCCGCCACGCTTTTGCAACAGTGATCCGATTTCCTGTCAATTATCAAATCCCAAAACAGAAAAATCCTTTAGCGAATCTAGAAAATGCTTTATGCAAACGACAATCACTTACATCGTGCAGTTCCGTCGGGAAAGGACCATCGCCGACGCGTGTTGTGTAGGCTTTGACCACACCAATCACTTCACCGATCGATTGCGGAGGTAATCCCAACCCGGTCAACACACCGCCGATACTGCAATTGCTGCTCGTTACGTACGGATACGTGCCTATCGAATCATTGATGGAAAAGAACATATTTTAATCTTGAGACGGTCTCCATCGCTGCGGTCGCCCGTAACCACTCCACTTACCGAAATCAATGTCTAGCATGGCAGCATTCGCTCCTTCGACCAAGACGTTCTTGCCTTCCTTGAGGGACGTGTGGAGGAACGAAACCGAGTCG
Source organism: Anopheles darlingi (assembly GCF_943734745.1). Lineage (NCBI taxonomy): Eukaryota > Metazoa > Arthropoda > Insecta > Diptera > Culicidae > Anopheles > Anopheles darlingi. Next base: position 45,586,950 of record NC_064874.1, read on the forward strand.
CGCACCAACGGTCTCAACCGTTCGGCGAATTCCCGATATCTACGTGGTAAGAAGCAAATGTCCAACACACATTTCCACCAACCAAGATACCACGCTCTGGCATCCCGTTATCCACGCGGCTTAGTCGCCGTATGGCAGCCGCAAGCTGGCTGAAGGACCTTCATAACAGGTCTCCTCCTTACTTACCGTGTCAGTTCAGCGTTCAAGTCGATCGAAAAGTCGGGATACAAGCGTTTAAACATTGCCGCTAGCGCCTCGACTCTGTACAGCGCCAGATCCAAGCACAAAGGGGAATCATCATCATCATCCGAATCATTAGAGAGACATAGAACAAACATATACAGCTTTAGAGGAATTCGATAGCAGAGAAGATGAGGAACAGCTATTTTGTAGCTTATTTTGACATACTTTTCGCTGAACACCTTAAAGTCACCGAGCAGATCCGACACGCGGATACCGTTGCGGGTAGCTTTGCTAGAGTAGCATGGACCGATACCTTTCTTCGTCGTACCGAGCGATTTGCCGCCTTTTTCAGCCTCCTGTAGTCCATCGACCTGCTGGTGCATATCCAGCACCAGGTGAGCGCGATTTGAAATGATCAACCGCGTCTCCCATGATTTTAGACCTTTCGCTTCGTTCTTAGCCAGCTCTTCAAACAGACCAGGTAGATGAATGACTACCCCGTTACCTGAAAGTAGGGAAACGATCGAAAGTATTTACATTAGACAAGCTATACCGGTCTCTCAGAAATTACTTTCGCTGACTTTCTACAACTAATCTCATCAATTCATACGTATGCCCGCTGATCGATTGCTACAATCGAAAGCATCTAAACGATAAATGACTAATTACACGGTCATTTGGCTACTAATAACAGCGCCACATCGCACTGGACCGTATCAATAATGGAGTGCCCCGTGATATGCCTGCGAGTAATACCAGGCCACACGTGGCATGACCATTCGTGAGTGGCGTTCCGATCGATGGATGCAATCCAGTGAACGCTTTTTGTAGCACATATACCTGCCATCGTTTGCCTGGTGACGTCCCATGCACAGTTGTGTAGAGCAATGACTATTTAAAATGGGGTTTATCAGTGATATCTGCAGTTTGTTATCGCCTGCACTTTTGCTGATAAGTGACAAACAAACAGTCTGCCATCTGCCCATAGTGTGTTGCTTTAGAGAGGTTTCCACGTTAAAGCTTCGATACAGTTCAAACGGAAAGACATTCTCTTTATATTATTTGCATGAACCATAAAAATCTATTGAATGGATGTATAATTTTAATTATTGAAACTCGTAACACTAACGACATGTAAATAATGATTGCTTGTCATGATTGTTTCACATCATCATTCGATTTGATCACTTTATGGCCATCCTTTTTTTCCAAACAAACGTCGTCACGTGTTGCTATCCTTCCGCCCAGGCAGCATGACACGCCAACGAAATCTATTGATTAAACAGAGCTTCCAAAATAGATAAGATTAATCGTGCGTATACTGGTCTCTTCAAAGGGGTTCGGTAGGCACAAACTGGCCCCCCTTTTGCAGGGATATACACCGCTATCCACAAAAAATGTATTTTATTAAACATTTGATCGATAAACGGCCTATTTGGTGACTTTGATAAGTTTCCCAGATACGATCGCCACAACCAACCGTGCTGCTAACCTTGAACACGGCACAAGAACTATCAAACCAGAATCCATGGTCTTGGGCGATTTTTGTGGTTCCTACTTCTCTTCTCTAACAAAATAACATCACCCTGAGGTCCCGAGGCTACGGATACGAATTATGTGTTGGTAGGGAACAGCGAAATGAAATTGCATGATGACAAAGTTTTACCATCCAGTGACGGCATGCGCATCGAACGAAAAATTCAAAATGCCACATTATTGCCAACATGTTTATTTAAGTCATCCGATGCGTTGACAAAGTTTTGCGGCCCAGTTGTTTGGATTCATCGACGAGCGGGTAGCGTTGCCATGCCGCAGAGGCCGCACGTTCTGAGATTTAAAACAGTTTATGACCTCAAGGCACGAGCAACTGCATGCCAAACAATCCTGTAAACTAATTTTACGAATCATAACCCAAGCGCACATTGTTGCCCCTTGGGTGGTCCCATATTTAACATTCAACGATGGCAGCAGCAATTGAAATTATAGAAGTGATTCCAAGATCCTGAGATCTACAAGCAGAATAAAAGAATATCACGACATCCTTTAAGCTTACTGCAAAAGTCTGTTCCACCACGGCATACGATTCGATACGAAATCAGGTGATCGTGCATGTCTGTACCAGTTTCAAATGATCGTGTACTTCGTTATACGACTAAGATAGCCACTCGTACTTGGTATGCGAAAATTCAACGTATTTGCAAACACCATTGACCAATCAGTGACAGTAGCCTCCGTTTCGTAGCGCGGATAGCTACCACCCCACCGATCGTGGCTGCGGCTGAATAACACCCGACCGACGCCATCGTGTTCTGCTCCATTTGTAGAACAGCCACAATTAGCTTTGCGATTCACCTTCGCTGTCGCGGGTTGCACGGTGATAGAACCGCTGAGCCGCCACTGAGGAGGAGGAGGTTGACAGTGACGCTTGATGCTCGACACTCGACTTTCAATGGCACTGGGACGCCGCGAGAGTAGCTTGCTCTTGAGTATCGGTCAACCATTATTAACAGAGGACCTTCGACCGTGACCTTAGGTTCTAAAATAACGATCCTTAGACGCAGATCTACATATTCATGGTTTGTAGCTTATTCATTCACCAACCAAAACGAACGGACGAGAATCCTACAATAACTATAAAACGATGAGATTGTTATCAACCAAACCATTATCTTTTATAAATCAATTTGTTAAGTGAGGCAGATGATCAAGCATCCTTTTTGTTTGAACATCGTTGATTCTTTACTTACCAATAACAGAGCTACATTTCTCATGAATGATACCGCTGGGAAGTAGGTGAAAATCGAAGTCTTTGCCATCAACAACCACCGTGTGGCCAGCATTGTTGCCCCCCTGTTCAAAAGATAGGAAAAACCAAAAATAGAGTTCAGTACAAAACGGTGTCATCTGGTAAGTTCAGCATGAAATGGACCTGTTGCTCAAACGGGTATTGTATGGAAAAGGGAATCCACTTGACCGATCAAAAGAATTTTCACAATATTTTCCTTTTGTGTTCGAACATCAGCTGTTGTAATTAACCACCGATTAACCTGCCCAAAAACGCAGATCGTTTGGCAATGTTTGATAAACAATCATCAGACGCAGCCGATTCGAAACGCCGCCTTGGTTCAAGTTCGATCGTGACGAGAACGTGGGGATCGTTATTTTTGGCCCACACTCTCCTCTACCATCGGCATTGCAGCAGTGTGGGGGGGCAAGGAGGAAGAGTGAACCTCATTCTATGCTTTTTCGACCGATGACGCGCGAAATGAGGCACACGCTGCTCCGGAGAAGAACATTTGAATCTGGTGGGGGGATTGTGGCGAGTGGATCACGGGTTGCTGCCAACTTTCTGAGGGGGTGGGGTGGGGGGAGATGGGGCGGTCGTGGTTTGCGCTTTGTGTCTTGTGACCAGCGGTTGTCCGTCGGTCCGTCGGATTTGCTATCCGCAGTCCGCGCTTGCTAGATTAACTCGCTTTTACCGGGGATTTCAAGTGCACACAGCTGCGCAAAGCGGTTAGCGGCTGCGCACTACATGCCGTCATACCATTATCCAAGACCACCGTTTGTCTCATCCTTCGGGGCACTGTGGATGTTTCGTGTAAACGTCGTCATCGCTGGTGCTAATACTAGCAGCGTACGCTCGAGCGATCGGTCGCTGAAAAGGACAGGGTAGCTGGTTGTGTAGCTTTACCCCGTACCGCAACAACACAACAACCCCGTGATGCTATTCTTATCGAATGTGTTAACACGGACAGGCGGATTAGCGGCGTGAACACGAAAAAGCACAGTTTCGCTTTACAGTGTCCGGCCGTAACGATGGCTGTAGACTACCGACCCCGCTATTCTGTTCTATTTTCCGAGCGACAAAATTTACGATTCGCCTACCAGCAACACACCATGATTTAGTGGATGCTGCGAAGGGAGCGTTCGAGCGGATCGATCCCAAAACAAAACAAAGAAAAAATAACACACAGGACGAAAGTAGATGCGATGCATACTTCACAGGATGATTTGAGCCATTTTTAAATTTACTTACTAAAACATTCTTCTACGAGCTGGCAATGACGTGGCGATGCTACTGCACTGATGATAACACTAGCACTGAGATCAATTCCCAGTGTTTGGTGTTTGGTTTAGTCAGAGCATTCTAGGGACTCTTTAAAAAAATGATTTGATACTTTTAATGCCTACTTGTGAGTCATACTCCCAGGCATATGAGGGTCAGTCATACAAAATACGCCGCAGCTTGGGCGACAAACTGGCTGGGCAACAACCACAGCAACACACCATCAATGAAGAAAATATTGATGCAAAAATTACGAAAGAACAACAAGCGGCGAAACTCGTCGATTTTCAAAAGGGCGCCTGATAAGTAAATTCGTAGGTAATATCAGTGAAAAATATGATGCATTACGCCAAGTCGAGCCCTCGGTTGTAGTGTGATATGGTAGAGTAAGCAGCCATCTGCTTTTCAGTATCAGCAGATGGAGCGGTGTGTACATTATATAAAACCACATGACGCAGCTGGTTCTCGTCAGTGACGGTATCAGTCGGGATGCGAAGAGCCATCGTGATCATACTTCCGCCTGATAGTCAACTGGTGGGTTGCAAAAAAAAAAGAATTTAGAAATTGACGTCTGACTTTGGCCGTACTCTGGCGGATTTTACTGCATTTTGGCAACCCCTGTCTAACCGCTTCTCTTATCACCTTCCTCCATTATCAAGCTTATGATGAATATTTCAGAATGATACCGTCTGAGACAGTTCTTCGTCGGTAGGAGTGTCTCCGCGACGACGTTGTTGTGCTGATCACATGGTACTGCGCTGCCAATGATAATAATGGCAAGTGCAAGGCTATCCTATCGCTCAGGACAATCGATTGACACACGATGATGGCGAGCACCAATCAGAACAACAAACTCCATCGTTCTTGCCCTCAATGATACCCAGCTGATTGATATAGGCGTATCGATGCATCAGCACTCGTTCCGTTTTTATCAGAACCGTTCCGTAATTTATCGGTGTGCAACACACCACATACGGACAGGGCAGCAATATTTCCGGGGACGATGATTATTGGAAGTGACACAGTAAGCAATGGGAAACAAAAGGTCATGTACGGCGCTGTGATTACGAAACCACGCGACCCCCACCCTTGCCACGATAGCAGGTCGGCCACGGGGATTGCCCCGGATGATCACATGTGGACTATGATGCAAAGCCACCGATGTCCAATTTTTAACACTCACCTGACAACGGCAGACGATGTCGGCATCCGTGGCCAGCATATCGACCACCTTGCCCTTGCCCTCGTCGCCCCACTGGGCACCGAGGACAACCGTCACCTTGGAGGGGTACAGATTGTGGCGGCGTTTGTACATCTGTTCGTGTGTGTCCCGCATTTCGATGTGGTTATTGTGATTCCCCGTGCCGTTCACCGCTACCGGTACCGCTGGCTTCGAAACACTCATTCTGTGTTTTGGCTAATCACAGCAGGCCGGAATAGGTTGCTCTGGGATTTTCCTTCGCTGCGACTGCGACCCAACCGGCAATTGAAGAGCGGGCCACCGATTTGCTTTACACGGGAAGGATGACCAAATCGGCGCAGTATTTCTGTTACACAACGAACTGCCGACCGTCGGAAAATGATATTATCGGCACGGTTTTACTGCGAAATCCCAACAAACCACGAGGAGCGCGAAACCAGAGACACGCGGTGTTCTAAAGGAGGAGCCGGTAAGGAAACGGAATACTTTGCGGTACTCGCTGTACAATAGCTCAACCGTGTGTACGGCTGCCGCGGGACGACCGGACGGTAGGTTAATAATTAAAAAAAACTACTATTTTAGCGATATTTAAGCAGTCCCCGCTGCCGAGCGCGAACCGCCGGAGGAAACACAAACCTCGTGCGAGTGCGAAATTCGGACTGTCAAATCAGTCGGCGGATGTCAACTTGGGGCTGTCGGACTTTGGCCCCGCGTCCGGACTATAACCCGGCGTTCCCACAGTAATCCATTTTCCGTAATATATTACGGTGATTTCTATATTCAGACAATCAGATTACGGACCCATAAATTGGCGACCAAAGTGAGCTTAGAGCTTACATATTTCTCTAGGATTACGGTACATTATTTAACATTTAAAATCAACGCTTTGCGATATTTCAGAAGCTGTAGCTGAATCGGTCTGTGAAGACCCACCTTGAGAGATGGAAAATCGATTTAGCTTGAAATTTGTTCGCTTGCAATAATTTACTCGCTGTCATTGGCGTCCGTTTGACAGTTTCGTCCGTTGAAAAGCATCAACAAGAGCCAGTTTGTTTCAACTTTCCACTTCTTTCCCAATTTATCGTATTTTGTGAACGATTTACGGAATATTATGGGTAAGGCTAGAAAGGGAGAAGGAATTGGACTGTAGGGAGATATTAATTGATACCGTTTCAGCACAAAGCATTTCCGCAGAAGACGAAATTCGCGATTTGCAGGACACTACCGTAACTTTGCGGTTAAAAATCCCCCCGATTTATAAGAAATTGCTGCTGAAAGAGTGTGAACTGGAACATCAAATGCTGGTACGAGCGTTGTGTGTTTCGAAATCTATCCCTGTATTCATCATTATTGGTTTTCTAGGTCGAAACGGACATCTGTGTACCCAAGCAACAGCTCGGCAAATTGGCCACTTTAGAGAGAATCCAGGAGCAAGAATATCCAGTCGACGACACCTTTGCCAAAATTCAAACCGCTAACCACACGCTCGATGTTCTCGAGAAATTTTTCCCGGCTTCTCGCAGGTAATCGACTTCGCGTGTACGTTCAGCAGTCTTCAATCTCCAGCACGGAATGTATCTCTTCGAAGATTAATTTCAGGCAAGACAGTCCAGGTTTAAGGTGCTGTGATTGTTCAAAATAGATAAGATTAGTTAAAGGGAGCAATAAAGGAAGAATACTATTAACTTGCCTGCAGTAGCGTTATTATGGGTTTCCTCCTAAATAGATTCCCTTTAGTGAGCACTTGCAGTACAAATATGACTTTCAACTGAAAAGAAACGAAAGCAGGGGTAATTCTAACCACTCTTCCAAGAGACTCATGGTGAAACTTACGTTATAGAAAACCTCGTTGATGATGATGTCCTGGATGTACTCTATCGGTATCAGCGAATTACGGACCGTCCCGTTTGCGTAGGCTGTCGAGCATTGGAGGGCAAAGTCTTTGACTAGAACCAGTTGTTCCGATTTTATAACGTTGCTGTACAGATAGCCAAAGATAAACGTCGGCAGGAGAAACACAGCGTGGCCCGTGCTTAGCCGAAAAAGGAGGATGCAAATCGAAAAGCAGAATAAGGTTCCGAGCACGAATAAGAGCATCCGGCGCCGTTCCTCATCTGCCTTTGTGTTTTCCACCGATAGGTGCAGAACGTTCGCGGATTTGTGCACCAATTTAATCTGAATCTGTTTTCCAGCGCTGGTCCAAAAGATTCCCATTTCCCGCGAACGGATCCCCGAGTGATCGGAGGCTGAAATCTTTGTTTACTCCGTGTTGATGCTGTTTCATGCAAGGAGCTAAAACTCCATTCACCTGGTTGGTTAAAACTAACTTAAGTGAATTTCACTCACGTTTGCGAAATTTTAATGGTTTATAAAATTCAGCGTAAATAAATAAAAAAGAGTTTTTACCTAGAAAATCGGATTTTTCTGGTTTCGCTTTTTTTTGGGAAAGTTTTTTCACCGCCATATTGAATTTAAATTTTGACAGATACTGGAGCAGTGTTGTTTACTAACGTGGCAGCGTGCTTTTTCTGATGTGAAGAGCCGTGGCCACACGGGGCGAAAATTTGCGCGCAAATTTGCACATTAATGCCAAAATGTTTTCGCTTCGTGTGGCAGGGGTAAAAACCCGAAAATTTATGCCGAAATGTCAAACGTATTGTTTTCATCTAGCCGTGGCCACACGGGGCGAAAACTCTAGCGCAAACGAAAAAATTAATGCCAAAACTTTTGCGCTTCGATATGTTTACATGGCCGGGTTGAGGAAATTAAAATCGTTTTTTTGAAGAAAAGGATTGAATACACTAGCAATGATCACTCACTGTCGATGTAAACCACAAAAAGAACATATTGTGAGCCCTACCGTTTGCAAAAAGCTTTTACGCTAGGTTTTACGCTCCACGGACCAATAATCGTTTGACAGCATGTAAACGGCAAGCGTAAACGTTTTGGCATTAATTTTTTCGTTTGCGCTAGAGTTTTCGCCCCGTGTGGCCACGGCTTCTGGGTTTGGGCCGCTGAAGTTGATTTCCGAATAAATTTTCGAAGCTGAAACCCTTGAACTTTCGTACCGCGTTTCAGCTGCCCCGATGAAAATAAAAAGCTACAGTTTCTGTCAAATTTTTCATTTATTGCCTGCATGACTTCAGCTGGTTAGAAATTTGTGTGCGTGTGTGTGTGTGTGTCAGAGCCGATGCCGCGAGCCGAAAGCCGCAGACTCGGAGCTCGAGAAAACGGGAAATCCAAGATGGCGTGGTAAATGTTGTGGAGGTGTTGTGATATAGCCAGATTCTCGGGAGCTCGTTGAAAAAGCGAGAATAATTGGTACAACCTGGAATAGGCGCTGCTGAATCAATTCCAGCCAAGCACTCCAATCGACGGCCGCTTGCGGAAATAGAAAATTTCGGCCAACTGTGTGATTAGTGGAAATTGGTCGAACGAAAGGTGAAGTAGGTGAAACGGGGCTGGCGGCGGTGTGCTGCGGGTTTCGTCGCGTGCTGTGTGTCCGCTGTGTTGTGTGTTCTAATCGATCCTGGTAGAAAAATATTGAGAAACACCCAGGGACAGGACAGGCAGCTAGCTTCCCTGAAGTCGAGCGAAAGCCTAACGGCCGGTTCGAGGACGGCAACCGGATTCGCGTCCGGAAAGTTCTTGTTCCGGAGTGGGATTCGAGTGGAGAGTACCGAGTGAGTTTCCTTTCGTTGTTTTTCTCTATTTAGTGAGTCTGGAATGCGGTGGCCAACGACTGGGCTACCGGGGACTATGCGGACGATGATTAATCGATAGGTAAATTAATTTGATCGCGCCGTACTTCGCCACGCTGCCAACAAGAGCGAAGGGTTTTTAACGGTGTAGAGTACCTGGGATGTAAATTGTACGAGATTTTGCAGAGTGTCGTACGCCAGAGCTTAGCTTGGGTTTCCGATTTTCGTTGTTCCGTATACTCGAGGGAAGAGCAACAAAAAGAATTCGCCGAAAGATGCGTGGATGTGTGCGTGAGGTGCTGCTTACGTGAAGTGTAGAAGCGGGAGGGCGAACTAGCGAGACACGAGCGTGCGAAAGAGATGAGGAATGGCGAAACCGCGTACAGTAGTATGTGTGAGCATAACCGTGCTCCAGCGTTGAAGATTTCTATGGGTTGGCTCAAAGTGTTTTGTTCAAATAATTTCCCTAATCTTGCGAACATATTCTATGTTCTTATTAAAGAATTCATCGTTGAATTTTAGAAAACTTGGAACACCGTTCGTTTCGCAGAGATACTCCGATGCTAAGCGGTTACGGCGTATTAGAAAGCCGTGCACCGTCTCCCTAATTAATCGTCAAAAAAAGCTGTCTTAGTATTGGTGAAAGGGGATTGTTTTATAGAAAACGGGTTCGCTACTTTTAAGGAACGATTCCCAAACCGAAACCGGACTGGAAAGTCCTTTGGAAGCTGGATCACTGTGGTTTTTATATTAAAAACCCGCCGATTGGCAAATATTTCAAATCATCCCGGTCCGGATAATT